>NC_137814.1:23061996-23331996 GCF_963921795.1 Nannobrachium achirus | reverse complement strand
ATGTGTGATCTCTTACTATCTGAAAAAACAATGTGTTTTAAAAAGTGAACTTAGTAAAAAGCGTCATCATTCTACACACAGGAGTCCTTATATGGACCATATTCACGCGTTGTCCATTTTGCTTTTATGTCCCATGATGACTCCCATCCCATGAGTAATGATGATGTAAGAGGAAAATGGCTGCCAAGTGAAAATGGTCAATGGGTTATACATTGCTCAATGTTATGAACGTGTTGTAAGATTTGTATGAATAAACCTTTTTGTAAACAATACCAGTTTTCTAATCAATGTCCAGTCTTTCAAATACAGTACATCAATTCTTCAGGTGATGGTTGTGCATAATAATGTATGGTGGCTATGTGGTGAGACGCTGTGCAGTAAAAGAGGGAGCAGTTTATTAACTTCAGAGTTCAGGCTTGCATGGCAAACTACCACAATTGTCTTAATTATATCTGAAAATGTACCTTTACAAGATGTCTCAACAACACGCTGGCCAAAGGCTTGCTATAACTGAGAGGCGAGTGCTCCCGAGACTTGGCAAACAGACAGCCATCAAGCCACATTACAGCAAATAGAGTCCTCCAGCAATCACACACTCCACAGTTCTCTAGTGTGTCATGGACTTAGTTTATTGGCTCTCATCTGTGTTTTTGTGGCGCGAGCTCAGCCCCAAGCAAGATCTCAGCAGATATTAAATAGATAAATCTGAAGAATGTGCAGCTTGGTGATGATTAGACCGCAGGAGCAGATAATTATGGGCACAAGTCCTAACCTAACCTTCAAACTGCATTGGTGAGAGTGACACGGGGACATGAGGACAATGAGGCAACGCATGTATTTATGTATAGTCTGTATAATATGCAGACTATACATAAATGAATATATATATATATAGGCTACAGTATATATTATTTAGCCTACATTATATTCATTGTGTTAACCAGGGACGTGCAGAGAATGTTAGAGAGGCAGGGGCTGACAGAGCCTTTTGGTGTAAAAATATCTAAAATAGCAGACCTCCAAGCTCACAACGCGTCGCGCTGCGACGCATTGTAAGCATGGAGATCGGCTATTTTCGGTGCATACTACACTGAACTAAGTATAATCAAGTGAATACTGGAGATGTGGCATAACGGCATGGATTTCTACACAGAGAGGGCAATTCTTTCAACATAAGATGCTGCATTCAAGTTCAGGAGAGTTTGGACAAGGCAATTCTCTTGAATGCTGCCCTCAGGTACGACATGGAAAGGGGGCATTTGCGTTTCTTTCACCATAGTGTAAACTACATTCGTGGTCTGGAGAGGGCACTTTTTACAGACAGATAAAAGGGCAGGGGGCTCAAGCCCCCTTTGATGTCTATGTGTGCACGTGCCTGGTGTTAACAGATCAATCCTCACCACCAATGAAAACATCCGTGGGCATTTGTAGGCGTTTGAAATCACAGTTTACCGTTTGATGTGTACACACACCACTCATGTGCAATATGTGATTCAGCTGTTTAATCACTGACACCAGACAGCGATGGACCACGTCAAGAAGGAATGAAGAAGAGAGCGGGGGACATCGGTGGCAGTGCCATGATGACGTGCAGCGGTGTGATTCCTTCCTTCTAGAACAGGGGTCTTCAACAGGGGGTCCCCAGAGTTACTAAAGCGGGGGCCACCAAATCTTTGGGTCATAGGAACTTTTTTTTGGTACATTAATCACTTGACCCCTATAGCATCCCTATTCCGAATGGAACATTATAGCCTAAAATAGCAGATGTACACGCTCACAATGCCTTGCACTGCCTGCGAGGCGTTGTGAGTCTGTAGATCGGCTATCTTTTGGCAAAGAGCAAGAGGTTTGGTGTAGGGGGATGAAAAAAAGACAGTGTGGTAACATGAATCCAACGCAAACGCTACACATTGACAGTGCAGTCAAACGAGTCATGAAAAAGTTGAATCTGCAACATAACTTTATACAATATGGGTCTTCAACAGGGGGTCCGGGACCCCCAGGGGGTCCTCAGAGTTACTACAGGGGGTCCTCCAAATCTTTTGAGTGATAGAAAGCCTTTTTCTCCTTTTTTATATTAACCACTTAACCACAACCCTAGTGTCCATATTCTGAGAGCTTAAAATAGCAGATCTACAAGCTCTCAACGCCTCGCGCTGCGAGGCGTTGTGAGCTTGTAGATCGGCTATTTTCGGCAAAGAGCTTTGATGTAGAGGGGAAAAAGAGCAGACAGAGTGAAAGGTCAACTTTATTAAGTATTGACGGTTCAAGTGGTTAAATATCCGAAAACACAAATTGACATGAATCCAAAATACACTGATGATTGTGCTGTCAAACAATGAAACTATATGGAATCTATGAACAGGTTGTGGGGGTCCCTGCTTCATCTCTCTCTCAACTAAAGGGGTCCTCGGCCTGAAAACGTTGAAGACCCCTGCAATATGTCATGTAGTGGGGGTCCCTCCCTGCCTGCTCCATCTCCCTCTGCAGCTATACAGGGTCCTTGGGCTAAACGTTGAAGACCCCTGCCTGTTCTAGTATAGAGCAACACGTCCATTCTCTTGTTTCCTCTCTCGCCATCCTTGGCCTTGGAATCACAGCCTGGTCCCGCGGGAGAACAGGATGGGTGTGGCATGCGGAGGAGAGCGGGTGTGTGATCTGATCCTCAGCAGCCAGCTTGTGTGTGTGTGTGTGTGTGTGTGTGTGTGTGTGTGTGTGTGTGTGTGTGTGTGTGTGTGTGTGTGTGTGTGTGTGTGTGTGTGTGTGTGTGTGTGTGTGTGTGTGTGTGTGTGTGTGTGCGCGCGCGCTCTCTCACACGTGCACGTGTGCATGCGTGTGTGTGTGTGTGTGAGTGAGTATGTGTGTGTTCATGTGCCAGAGCTCAACTAACCCAATCAGGGAAATGTTGCTTGGCAACAGTACACAAAGGGACGCGGTTTATATATCTGTGTGTGTCGAGTGTGCTTATGTTTGTCCGTGTGTGGAGAGAGGAAGAGGAATAGAGTAGAGAGGTGTGTGTGTGCGTGCGTGTGCGTGTGTGTGTGTGTGTGGGTGTGTGTGTCTATGTTTCACCCGTGCAGTCGCCTTGAGCACGCTCCATGAGGATTGGACAGGTGTCTAAGATTCTCACAGATCTCAAGGCTATAAAGAGAGACCGCTTCTGCACAGCCTATAGAAAATGTGCCGTGCCCCTCCCATCACAAACAACATGAGATAAGATACATCAGGGACTGCAGAGAATGTTAGAAAGGCAGGGGCTGACATTTCTAAAAGGGCCTTTTGGTGAAAATATGGAAAATAGCCGACCTCCAAGCTCACAACGCGGTGACGCGTTGTGAGCTTGGAGGTCGGCTATTTTCAGTACTTGATACCACACTAAACTAAGCATAGAAAATGCAATACTGGAGATGTGGCGTACAGCATGGATTTCTACACAGTGAGGGCAATTCTTTCATCATAAGATGCTGCATTCAAGTTCAGGAGAGTTTGGACAAGGCAATTCTCTTGAATGCTGCCTTCAGGTATGGCATGGAAAGAGGGCATTTGCATTTCTTTCACCATAGTGAAAACGGCATTCATGGTCTGGAGAAGTAACAAGAAATCTTGTGAAATAAAATGTTGTCAACCAATCATCAAGGACGATGATACACAAAAGAAGAAGAAGAGGGCACTTTTTTTACAGACGGGTAAAAGGGCAGGGGCTTAAGCCCCCTTTGATGTGTGCACATGCCTGAGATACATCACATCATGATCTCCACAGACTTTGTATCTAGCAGATTCAAAAGCTATATAAATGGTAAATTTATAGTGTTTTTTCCCAACACGCTTTATATAGATCGTGCACTATATATTCACCCATTCATACACCGATTGTGGAGGAAACCATGCAAGGCACCAACCAGCACATGGTCTAGGACTCTGGGGGGAGCCCAGGATCGATCTGGTAACCTTGCGGTTCTCCGTCTGGCTGCTCTACCAGACACTCTACCCCTGAGCCACTGACGCCTATATGATATGTAAATAATAGTGTTTTATATATGTTGATGATATGTATTATTTCTATGCCATGTTGATGAATTGAATACATGGGACATTGGGACCGCAAGGGAAACAAGTCCCCACTCCCAGGACATTTTTGTGTTATCCTTTTAGCCTGAATTCAATCAAGCCTTAAAGGGATAGTTCACCCCCAAAATGACCTTTTCTATCAAATTACGCACCCTATGGAGACTTGAATTCATGAATATTTTTCAGTTTTTGTCACATCCCTATAAGCCAATAATTTGAGGAGACTCTTTGTGTCTCCATTGGGAATGAAGCGGGCAATTTGTGTCTCCATAGGCAGTGATGCAATGGTCCGGTCACGCCGGTAGTCGCCGCCCCATATCTTTTTTGACCTGTGTCACGCGCACGCACGTGCACGAATGTGCACACGCAGGCACGCGAGAATGCGTTCCACTCTTCGTGAGCCAGGTACCCTGGGCTGGCTAAGGTACAGTGGCTACTTACTTAGCAAAACAGGTTTAGGTGGGGGTAGGTGTACATCGTCCTCACATACTGTACATATAAATGGGGTTTACATATAAATGGGGCATCTTGGTACCAGTCAGTACTGCTACAGCATCCTACTTCTTGTAAAGTAGTCTAAGACGTTAACTTTTCTTATGCAGTCGCGTCGCGGGTCACGAGAACAAGTATGCGCATGCGCAGGAATGTGCGCGCAGCATCACGTGAAAGTGCGCGCCGTGTGCGTGTTGTGTCACATGCTCATGATGTCACTAGATGAGCATGCCCCCAAACATTGAATCTCCAATGTAACACTGTCCATAGGTAACCACCAGTGGTGCTTTGGGATTTTCTTTTCTGGGCGGACGGTCATTTATTGATGCACGCGTTTACACGCTCGTGCACCGTTCGGTGCCGTCCGTGAGTCCGTGTGGGAATTTTCCGACCACACGGCGTCCGGTCGCGTCTGGCCTCCAAAGCGCTACTGGTAACCACGGCTGGTCATCAATTTTTTGTCTTAGGAATGAGACAGAAAAAAAAGTCTCCAAGGGGTGAGTAATCGATAGTAGAAAAGTTATTTTTTGGGTAAACTATCCCTTTAAGTCGATTAGTGCCATTGTTATAACGTCAAGTCCTCGTGAAGAGCTGGCTGGATAGCAGCTGAACCATCAACTAGTTGAGTTGTAACAGGTTCCTTTTATACGGTAACCACAATTTCAGAGAGCTAAAATTGTAAGAATGGATTTATTATTGAGTATATCTTTCTGTATGTCTCTGGTAGATATGTAGACACACATACAGCATATCGTCACTGTCGGGCAGAAACCTTGTATCTCCAAATTTCAAATTTGTAAATTTTTGTAAATAAAGCCCTGGTTCATCACACAAGACTATTGCACAAAACTAGTGAAAATAGCTGATCTACAAGCACACAACGGTGTGAGGCGTTGTGTGCTTGTAGATCTGCTGTTTTCACTAGTTTAGTTCATTTTTAAAACGATGAATACAAAATGAACGGTTTTGGACGTGCAAGGTTTCGACCACCCGACAACGACGATATACAGAACTGCTCTTTCCTTGTATTTACTACCTTCCCTACAGCCCTTCCCTCAGCTCTCAAGAAAGATGGAGAGAGAACAGTCAACAGTCTAATGCTCAATGTATACTCCATCAGGTTTGTGGTGGACATGTTTGTCACGGACAAAAGTAGTTGGACTCCTAATGTGCCATAGAGTCGCAGTAAATCATCAGTGTCATACATATTCTGAAGAACACCTGGAAACATTATAATGCTGGGTAAAAAAGAAAATCTAAAATGTGCCAATAACGACAAAGCCAAGTTGTCACATTTGTCCGCATCCGGACATATTGCTGACCCCTGACTCCATCGTATAGCTCTCCAAAAATAGCAGATAAAAGCTTGTGGATCTGCTATTTTTAGGCGAGCTACACCGCCGATGAATAACAAATCAAGCTTTGTAGTCTTTTGACAAGATGAGATGTAGATGATTTGGGTATGGAGACAAATGACCAATTTGTCTGCATAGCCGTGAGGTGTACATTGGGCAGTCATCAAAAGACAGAGCGGATTCCCTGGAAACGTGCATCATGTACATTAATGTTGCATCAATAAAATATATGCCCCCATCCATCTATCGAACGCTTGCAAACCATTCCTCCTCTGCTTTACGCATCACTTCCTCTGCTCATTGCTTCCATTGGAAATATTCAAGCCGTCGCACATTTGTTTTTGCCAGAAAGTCTGTCGGTGGCCGCCTTGCCTCTTCTCTTGGAAGGAAAATCGGAAGTCACATCGTACCCTCAGTTTTCAGTTAGAACTGAAAAAAGGCACAAAAAAAACAAACAACAAATAAGTAAACAGCCGAAAAAGCAGCTGCTGACCCTCATGTGGAGTTTAGAATCCCACAATCCCAAAAGACTCTCTCTTCCTTGCATTGCGCAGAAGGTCACTTTTTGTGTGATGTACAAGCTCACAACGGGTGCATCTGCGACGCAACGTGAGCTTGTATGTCAGCTGTTCTCCGGATGTTTCCCACACATAATGCTACAGTAAATTCTCATGGAAACAGGTGGATATCTACTGTAGGCCTTGTGGGCCACCCATCTTAAGGGTAAAGTAAGAGAGACTATTTGAGATTGTTTTATTATGTAGTGTGTGTGTGTGTGTGTGTGTGTGTGCGTGTGCGTGTGTGTGCGCATTTTGTAGGAATGCAAAAAAACTGAACTAGAAAAGAAAATTTCAAAGAAATTTTAAGTGTGCCTGCAGCTCGCTAAGTGTGTGCAACCTTGTATGTGTTAACATTAGCATCTTAGTTAGCATTAGTATTTGTTAGCATTAGCATGTGTTAGCATTAGCAATATGGTTTCTTGTTTTTAAGAAATAGGCTCCTCCCACAAGTTCCGCAAGGCGATTACGTTGTCCCGTCGCTCCCGAGATCGTTTGTGTTTCGTTTTGAGAGGGTCGTTCCCCCTGAAAAACGCGTTTTGGCATGAAACGGTTACGTTTTGCGCGTTTGTGGTGCCCCCTATGGGTCGAAGTGGAAATGCTTTTGGGTATATGTTCAGTATAGCGCCCCCCACTTGTGGTTAAAATTTGGTGTTGACTGGATGTTTCGTTTGTGATTTATGGCTACTTCTTACAAAACGGGCTCCTCCCGCTAACTTTGGAACCCTGTTACGGAAGAACGGTATGGACTATCAAAATATCGTTTAAATATGTTTATCGCATGAGTCCATAGATCATGTGTATCGATTTTTGTGACATTTGGAGAAAATATGTAGGAAAAGGAGAAAAAAGTGTGTTTTGAAGAAAATTCAAAATGGCGGAAAATCTATCCTGACGCAAATGGGCGTTGCCTATATGAGGAGATGCGTCATGACCCAAGGAATCCAGGGAAAAAGGAATTTTAATTTTCCGACCCACGGTTCAAGAGTTACAGGCCGAAAGGTAAAGTGGACTGTTATAGCGCCACCATGAGGCCAACTGACGAAATAATTTTTTATTTAATCCTTGATATCATTATAAATCTCCTCTCCAAGTTTTGAAACTGTAGCCCCTATGGTTTGCGAGAAAAAAAATATTGAATGTGAGTTTTTGCGATTCCCATTATAAGTCAATGGGTAAAATTAATTCACTGATAAATTAATATCAATTAAACGATACAACTTTTCTCTTAGAAAAGTAATAGCACACCATTCCCGGCCGAGCCGCACGTTTTGATGTATATATTGCGGCGGGTGGCGTAAATTGTGCGGCAGTTATTAGCGCACCAAATTTGCAAGAACGTTACTTACTTAATTAAGTATGGCGGATTACAATAAGTGTTTTGCCATTGCATGGCAGGCACACTTAACTATCCCTTTAAACACTCACACCACCAGAGACAACTATGTTTCTGGGAAGGAGGGTTTGTAGAGTGGATTTACAAAACTTAGAAGCCTGTCATGTGGCCCATAAGCCCTGTTTCTGGACGTGTTGATTTAAAGGACAACTTTGTTCATATCTTAGATTGTATTTAGAGAAAAGAAAAGATGAGTTAAAATGTTATCATTTACTGCTTTCTGTTGTTTTAGCGATTTTTGCGACCGTCAGGTCGCATTTACTACCAAAACCTCCACCGGCTGTCTGTCAGTCAGTCAGTCTGTCAGTCTGTCCGTCGTGTCACACTTTTCCCCAACTCATATCTCCGCCACCGTTGCCCCAATCCATGCCAAACTTTGCACACACACTCCTTGCCTGCCAATCCACAACCTCCACCCCACCAGGGGACCCCCGGAGCTCCAGGGACCCCCAGGGACCCCCTTCTGCCACCACCAAAAAGTGCAAAAATGACTAAATGACCACCCAAACGGGGCTGTTCACGGGGAATTCCCAGGGACCACCAACTCCTGGTGCTCCAGCATGGATGCCCCTAGTGGAGGACCACCGCCACTTGCAGCGCACATAAAATGCTGTAACTTGGGCTAGGAGCGACCGGGAGAGCCGGGGCCGGTACCCACGCGTCCGGCTCGGCGGCGCCAAGAGAGCCGTCAACATGAATCTGTCCCATATAGCGCCACCATCAGGCCCATTTTTTCAAACACGTTTTTGGACACTGCTCCTACAGATTTTGCCCTAAAATCATGCAAATCGGTACACAGTATGTCTACACTCATGATGTCATCAACATGGATCTGTCCCATATAGCGCCACCATCTGGCCAATGTTTTCAAACACATTTTTGGACACTGCTCCTACACATTTTGCCCTAAAATCACGCTGCGACCTGACGGTCGCTTATCTCCCGATTAGGGAGTCTTACTGGTAGTATTCTGATTTCAGTGGTGCGTACAAGTGGCTAAATATGTCTTTTTAGACACAATAAGCCGTCAATTTCTTTGTTACTATTTACACCAGCCCCCATAAGTCACACCTACCCATGAAATATTGCGGTGCATCTTGGGAATGGGCGTATTGTGTCTAAAAATACATATTTAGCCACTTGCTGGGGGGCATGAACATCAACACAGCATAGACCTTTCTAGTCAACACAGCAACGACACAGCTGGCTTTACACTCTGCAGGAAAACAGCTTTCCCTCCCTCTGCTAGTCTCTCTGTTTCACAATCTATAGTTAAGAATCTGAATTTATTTCATGATAGGTTCTTGGTTTACTTAAGATCCTATCCACCTCTTTCCGCAGGACTTTACTGGAGATTTATTTGCACCACACTTCCGGTTAACAGCAGACATACAAGCTCACGTTGCGTCGCAGATGCAACCATTGTTGTGAGCTTGTAGATCACACTCGGCTGTGGCGCCGGAAGCTCCGTGCAACTTCTGCGCAATGCATGATGGGATGTTGGAAAGTTGTGGATAGATTACTATTTCTATGCATTTGCTGTATTATCTTGTGTTGTCCTTGCTCACTTGCTTAAATCGCTCTGGATTCAGAGTGTCAGCTAAATTCCTAAATTGTAAATTGTAGAAATACTGTTCCTACGAAACAGTGTGGGCCCGCTGCTCCCTCATTGGCTTAAGTGATGTCACCAAGAACGCTGACCTTCATTGGCTAAGGGCCCTGCCTTTGTTCTGTGAAGGAGAACTTGACTGATACACTGCCTTTGTATAGATTACGCCACTTTTTTGGGAGAACTTGACTGATAGATTATGTCACTTTTTAGGGAGAACTTAACTGATAGATTACGTCATTTTTTAGGAGAACTTGATAGATAAATAATGAAGATAACATAGTGTTCTCGCTTTCAGCGAGCCCACAATAATTGGATTGTATCTTTCAGTTGTTGAGGATAATAGTTAATTGCAGCTAAAGCCAGATTTCATCATCGTTTGAATCCAGGTTATTCCATATTATGTTCTGAATGGCTGCTGTGTTCACTATATATAATTCATTAACATGTGTGCGAGTATATAGGGGAGAGGTATTTCCATCTCCATCTCACAGGTGCCACGACCCTGCTTGTTCCCTTGCCGTACCCATCACTCAGTTGCTTATGCGACGTGTGTACACAGTAAAGATCCTGAGTGTTGATTTAACTCAGAGTGTACAAAGGGTAGACTCTGAGTTGAATCAACAACACTCGGGATTTTGCAGTGTGTGTGTGTGTGTGTGTGTGTGTGTGTGTGTGTGTGTGTGTGTGTGTGACACACACACACACACACACACACACACACACACACACACACACACACACACACACACACACACACACACACACACGTGTATACCAGTGACCCTCCCCCTTCCTTTTCAAAACCCTCCCCTCTGTGTCAGGAACTAAGAATATAACACTGAGAAAGAGAGAGAGAGAGAGAGAGAGAGAAGCCCAGACATGGCACTGATGCTAACCCCCTTCCACCCGTCCAGCTCATAAATCATTCAGTGGCAGCAGGGCTGTGTGTGTGAGGGGTGGGATGCGGCGGTGAGGGATGCGGGGTTTGGTGGTTAAGCATGGAGGGGGGAGGAGGGGGGAGGGACTGGGAGATTATGGGCTCGGTCTAGTCATGCCTGGGCCTGTGGCAGCCTCGAAATCATCCCGTTCCCTTAAGACCCCTGCTCGCGGTGTGTACTGTCACATCCACCAGTAAGCAGGGGGCACTCTGCGGTGAACAGGAGCCCCCCTGGGAATAGTGTGGCAGTGAGGGGAGAGAGAGAGAGAGAGAGAGAGAGGTGGGAGGTGGGGTGAGTTGGGTCTGGTTTGTAGTCATGGACCACTGATTTAACTACGGTTTGGAGGCAAGCACTTATTCCGTATTGCATGGGTAGCCATGAGTATCCGGCAGACGTCCATCATTTATTATTGGACTACTGGAAATAAAAGGATAATTTCAAATAAAACGTTCATGTCGATCTACCTGTAGGTGTAGCTTACAAACACAGTTTTTAATTTGCTGTCAACCTGGGCGTTTTGCCTTCTGTCAAAGGATAGACGCTACCAGGAATAATGCAAGGTCATAACCACTTCATACTTGCATATGACAGTATTGTGCGCGGAAAATAGCTGATCTTTTTTCAAGCTGTGTTGAAATGCAGCAGTGTTGTGAGCTTGTAGATCTGCTATTTTGAGAAATTTGACTTTTTTTGCAGATGTCCGCCAATAATATAATGACATGACCAATCGGGACGTGAAGTTCAAATGGTTCAAAAGGCAAACATTAACACATTTACGTGAAGCTAAATTCCTGAAGCTCAATCAAACGACACAATGTAGTTTATTCGTATCCTAATACAGTAAGTATACAATTGGAACATCATCAATCTAATCTCACCTTTCAACAGGCACGTGCACAGACTGCACACAGACATCAAAGGGGGCCCTGCCCTTATATCTGACTGTAAATAGTGCGCTCTCTAGACCATAAATGCTGCGTGCTAATAGGGCTGAGCCCGATTATCAGAGCTGTTGCCGCTGGTTCATGGCTGGTACTAACTGACTGTGGGGGCTACACATGCCATACATGAAAGCAGCATTTAAGAGAATTACCTCGTCCAAATGCTCATGAATTTGAATGCAGCATCTTATTTTGAAGGAATTGCCCTCTCTGTGTAGATATCCATGCCGTTACACCACATGTCCAGTATTCACTTGATTATACTTAGTTTAATGTGGTTTCAATGTACTGAAAATAGCCGACCTCCAAGCTCACAACGTGCCGCGCTGCTGCTGACAACAACACGTGTTTGACATATGTGTTGCCAAACTCGATGTGGTATAATTCACACGCTGTTTTAATGAGTGCCTTGCGTTAAAGTAAACACCTCTATAGTAGGCATAGTTAATGCAACTCCGGTGTGCTTAAAATAGATATCGTTATGGGTTCTTCAAGTTCAAACTAGTGGACTGAAAATAGAATGAAGTGCTACCAGTGTTTGATCACACATCCTTATCCTGTGCTGTGGCATGTATTACAGGAGCGAATCGCCTGTGCTGGCTGCTCTCAACGTTTTCGTGATAGCAGATCTACAAGCTCACAATGCGTCGCGACGCATTGCTTGTAGATTGGCTTTCACAAATTTTATTAATTTCTGCACAGCTACTTCTCAACCGAGCTCCTTTCAAAGATGTGCGCTGGTGTATCAGAGTCTTTCAAAATTCCGGTCAGGGGTCATCGCCATGCTGACATTTTTGTTAAAATTCTATTTTTGCAACGGACATACGTGTAATGTGACATACAAAATGAGTCGACAAACACATAAAGAGCTAGCCCTAAATGACCATTACATTTCTGTAACTCTGAGAGTGTACAAATGTGTACACTCTCAGAGTTATGGGAGTCCTTGAGAATAAAACGTTAAAGAACCGCTGTCCTAGTGGACTCCTACAGTGCAATAAATAGTCATAGTAAATAGTAAATCATGAAATCATATTCTGAAGACAATAATAATTAATTGGGTCTTATGATCAAAATGAGAACATTATAATGTTACAGTATGTAAAAACAAAATCGAGAATTGATGCCAAGTCTTGCTGCGGACACATTTGTCAGTGTAAGGACATATTGATGACCCCTGGTGACTGTTTACGAAAGGGTGCTCCACAGAGGGCTGCTTGCCCAAATGTGTGTGCTTAGCAGTGAGATGTACATGGACAGACATCAAGACAGAGAGGATGCCCTGGAAGGTTGCGTTGTGTACATTAAGACCAGGATAATCTATTCCAAAACAGCAGATATACAGTAGCTCATCTACGTGGTACGAAGTGACATGCTACGAGCTTGTGGATCTGCTATTTTGGAAAGATCATGAAAATGTGTGCAAATCTTTGAACATGAACCCGCAACGTGCTGTCAGGCCACATTGAGCCCTACAAGTGCTCTGACGACTAGGCAAGTGATCTGGGCGCAAAGCGCACATTTAAAACATTTTTAAGATGGGGGTCCGTAGTCAAATACATATAATGTTGGGGGTCCTTGACATGACAGCAACATACCTTATTTATTTAACTGGATTTAGAAGACATTTGTAGAAGCGGCCTCAGGTCTTAATGGGTTATGTGAATGCATCAATAACGCCTGCAAACCATTCCTCCCCTGTTTTACGCATTGCTTACCTGTGGGGGAAATTTTAATTGCCAGAAGCAGCACAGCAGTTAAGATAGAGTTACAGGGCAGGAGAGGTAGATACAGTAGGGTAAAAAGATCACACAAAAAAGAAACACCAAGCCTGAATTATGCAGGACACTCAAACACCTGTCCTCTGAGCTCATTTTATTTATTTCTGTGAAAACCTCACACATTCACTGACCTTCACAGTTAAATCTGAGGTGGTGGTGGTGCATTGACTGAACCCCTCAGTCAGAGCTCTATCGATGTGCATTCTATTTGTTTCTGCCATTCTCTTTGTCTATAATTCTGAATTTAGTTCATTCTGAACCTGGCCTGGGTTGTGCAAACATTGAATAATGTATTGCTGCTGGAGCAGGTATAGGTGTTGAAACTCTGTGTGAGATTAGTTGGGAGAAACATCTCTTGCTCTTTATTCTCCACTCCACAGCCCTCTTTCTCTCTCACAGGCTCCCTCCCGCCTTCAACGACAGGCTAAACAGACACTATCCCCGTTCTGCATGCTGATAGCCACCGCCACATCCATTTCATCCATCATTCACTCCCCTCTCCTCCTAATGCTGGAGTGATTTCCTGAATGAGACTTCTGTTAATGAATGGAGAGGCTAGCGAGAGAGAGACAGAAAGAGAGTCACAATGAAAAGTGGAGGCAAGGGGTGTGTGGTTGCAAGGAGGCTGATCTGATGCACAGCTTGACACAGTCATGCTATCTTCTTCCCGTTTTTAAACAACAGCATGGGGCTTACGTTGGGAGATGGGGTGTCTCCGAGTGTAGAGGGTGAGTGAGCGATTTGTCCCAAAACGTGACTGTGTAGGGGATAGTGGAGTCAAGATAAAAGTCCTGTGAACACAATATCACTCTGTTGCCAGGGGTGGAAATCAAGAGGGAGAGTTTTGAGTGCTCTGGGTAACAATATAATGAAACCTCTTGAAGATAGCGAACAACAACAGACTAGAGACCCTTTAAACTGCAAGTATACCAAGGCAGCTAGCACAGATATCCTGTGTTGTTGTACAACTGTGAACATACTGTATTTATACTTGTGGAGGCCGAGGGCAGCTTTATACTAATCCCATTCTATTTACTAGTCACACTCGTATATATTAAATAGAGACCGAACAGCCCCGCCCCAGTAATTAATTTCAATGCAAATGCTCAGTGGCGTTTTGAAGCATGCGGAAGTAGCTGAATCCAGGTGCATTCTGGGGGAAATTAGCACATACCTATGTGCCAAAATGTTTGACGTCGAGATGTAATGACGTCACGAACGACGTCGACGTCCATTGAACCCTATTATTGTAGACCCCAGCGGCGCGCTCTTATGCTCGTGCTTGTACGGTATGTTTCACCCCGCCTGAAGTTCCAGCTTTGGCCAGTAGGGTGGCCGCTTCAATATTTACAAGCCGTTCTGGGGGCTTGGTCACACTTTGAAAGAGTTCCTGTTTAGAGATATTATACATAATTACAATTTACAATTTGAACATTTAGAACACCACAGCATGGATGGAGCAAGATTAAAGTTGCTTGGAACGTTGACCAGAGGGTTGGGTGGGACAGAGAGGTCCTCTTTTTTAGCTGAACAATATTGTGGGAATTAAGCTGGGCCGGGGGAAAAAACTATTAACAATTAAGACTTCTCCGGTATTCTGGATCAGTTGTAGGGGCTTGAGTGAGCGTGCGAGCAGACAAGGACTGGAGCAAGTTGCAATAGTCAAGCCAGGAGATGACTGTGGCTTGAATTAGGAGCTGGGTAGATTCCTTGACGAGGAAGCAGGGCTGGAATTTCATGGAAGCCATGATGAAGGCCATGGCTGCCGTTGCCCCTCAGTTTGGCCTTGTGCCCTCAAAACAATGGCATGACCTGAGACCACAGTGGCCTTAAATGCCCCAGATGACTGTAGCACTTTCTCCTCTGTCTCTTTCTGGTCAGTAGACAGTAGACACCGGTGTCTCTTTTTTATCATGTAGACACCAGTGTCTTTTGTTGAGATTCTGAAATCTTGACTCCCCCGAGTCCCCATCTTTAAACCAATCCAGTGACTTTGATTGGTGCAGGGCTGAGCATGGATCAGATTGTAAATACCTAATGTATCTATTTAACTGCAGATTAGGTTATCATCCCTAACTCTTAAATTCAACACATTCTGTCAATGGACGAAAATATTATTTTATTTGATGGCCTTCCTGCCCTGGCATTTGGCCTTTGTGCCCTAAAAAAATGGACAACACCAAAGGCCAAGTGGCCTTTCCCCTGAAATGATGAAATTCCAGGCCTGCAAGGAAGTTTCTCATTCTCCGAAAAGCTGTAAAGTGTAAATGATCGCTAATGTGTGTCTTGAAGGACCGTTGGAGTCACCAGGGTGTTGTTGATGGAGATGGAAAGGGAAAGTTAATCTGCTCATGTTTTCTTTTCTTTACTCAACTCACCGTAAGTTGTAACTCCTTCCTCTGACAAGATGGAGGGAAGAAACTGCCTGTTCCCATCTCATACATATTCAAAGCATGTGCACGCGCACACACACACACACACGCACGCACGCACGCACGCGCGCACAAACGCACACACGCGCGCACACACACAACATAACCGTTGGGCAATTATCTTCGGCAACTCCATAAAAATAGAAGTTCCGTGATGAGGAGTGCGAGCGGAGGACGCCGAGGGAGGCGAGACAACCAACCAGGCTCTTCATTCGCACCTGTGAGCGACATCCCGTACCCCCTGCTGGGGGATGCCACCCTGGCAGCACAGCAGAGGAGTAGAGGGCTCCCTGCCTACACCGCTCCACCCAAAGGGAATACCTCGTTAGACTGATTGACACGACGCAAGAGCTAGCGTCTTTTTCTTCTCGAGCAATCCTCATCGACTGTTGTTGCGTTGAACGATGGCAGAAATCAATCAGATTGTAATGTGCTGATGATTATGTGACATGTGAGAAGCCATCAACTCATGGGCTTTTTTTGAGGTTCATGCAGCAGAAATGTAGGCTGCCAGAGGAAGATAGAGGCCTTTGTAGCTAACAGTGGTGTAGTAGATTTACTTAAAGGAGTACTTCACCACTTTTCAACCTATCTTCATATAATTGGTCCTCACTAAAAATTTGCTTTTTTTTTTTCCTCAGAGGAGGGTTGTGGGCAGGTCAGAAACCCATCGTCTTGTGTGCATCATTGATTGGGAATCCAAGCTAATAGAAAACGCAGGCTTTCTACTCCTGAAAAGTTGTAAGTGGAAGCCATTGTTCTCGCGATAATAAAAATGTATTAAAAAAAAAAGAATATTGATTAATTCTTTTTGTGGAAAATGATGTCACAAGACAATGGATTTCTGAACTTCCCACAGCTCTCCTAAGAGACTTGGACCGAGTAGAAAAAAATTGTGCTATTTTATTATGAACATTAGTGAGGACCTATATGAAGATAGGTTGAAAAGTGGTGAAGTCCTCCTTTAACTCATACAGTGCCATCCGGCCACAAGGGGTGCTAGAGTGCCAGAAATTTCTCCATTGACCTTCTTTATAGCTTTCGTCGACCCTCTCCCAACTGGCTTGTGTTTTCACTCCAGTCAATCCTATGGGTGTCGAGAGGAGGAAGCTAGCTGACACGTAGCCAAAATGCTAACCCATTTAGAAGCCCGATCTAAAGCTATTTCAGCCGCAAAAAACTTTCTCTTTGGGTCTAGGGACACAATCCGGAGAAAATCCTGTCTAAAGATGTGATTTATTATTGGAGTGGGCGGCGCGATTTGGCCGTTAGCGCGAATACGGCCCGTGGATGGCCGAGTCTAAGTCCCGGCCAAGGATGGACGTCTAGACCGGGGCTTCGTTGAGGCCTCCGATAAAATAATTAATTTTATTAAATATCCCGGACATGTTCGGGATAGGCACCCTGGAATACGTCGCGCCGCCTACAATGAACATTCGGTGAACATTGGGGGGGGTCTAAACTTTATTTTAAACCATTTTCAATGGAATAAATCGTCGGAGCATCTAGCGTCTCTCGTTGGTGAGTGCTGGGCGAGCCGGGACCACCCACGTTGCTCCAAGCAGCTCGGGGTAAGTAAAATAGCAAATAAAAAATTGTTTTTGATCCCGAATATCCCGAACATGTTCGGGATAGGCACTTAAAGGGTTAAGTACTTAAGTACAATTTTGAGGTACTTTTACTTTACTGGAGCATTTCCAATTTTCCGTACTTCTACTTCTACTCCACTACATATTGGATCGAAATATTGTACTTTTAAGCCCTTTGCACACAGGCGCGTTTAACCGCACGGATAAAACGGACAATATAATTTTTTGAAAAGAAAACAATGATTCTCTATGACCTCATGCACACCGGCTCCGAATTAGCCGTGCGACGAGTGGCTGCCGCCGTGCGTTTTTTTCTCGATCGAACCCAGTTCGATTCGTGCGTCTTGTCGCATGCGGTAAAAAACTCATCACTCCTTTTATGACTCCTTTTTGGATCCGCAGCGCCGATTCCGCACAGCCTTGCACACCAAATCCAATGCGTTTTATTCATGCCGCAAACGAAAAAAACGCAACTGTCCTGTGTGCAAAGGGCTTTACTCCACCACATTTATTTGAGCCCTTTAGTTACTAGTTACTTTGTAGATTTTGATTATTATTACAAAACATACATTAACCACTTCAGCCCTGTATACATTTTGGCCATTTGAAAATAGCCGATCTACAAGCTCACAACAACAATCAAACTTGTAGATCTTTTCAACAGTATAGCCTACCTCTATATATCTGTTGTAGAGCTCACATTCTTTCGCAGCCATAACACTGAGCTGTTTTCTGTCTTTGAAAAGCCACAGAAATTGTGCTGAGACTGCTGACACATCCCATGTTCCATGAAACGCATCATTTTGGAACACTGAGAATGATCGAAATAGACAGAAAGGGGACACAATATGTGTGATTGAGTGTATATCAGCAATGAGCTGAAATGCACACCAACAGCATGAGTGTTCTCTTTAACATAATGACAAATTATACCAGATAATATAATTATACAATCAAATCTAACACATAGGCCTATGACATTGAAAAAAGTGACTGAGTGTTATCTGTGGTGAAACCTAAATGGAATGAGAATCAGGGACGTGCAGAGAATGTTAGAGAGGCAGGGGTTGACATTTCTAAAAGGGCCTTTAGGTGGAAATATCTAACATAGCAGACCTCAGTGTGCTATTTTCAGTGTGTGATACCACACTAAACTAAGCACAATCAAGTCTATACTGGACACCATAGTAAAAAGTGCATTCATATGGTCTGGAGAGGGCACTTTTTACAGACGGATAAAATGGCAGGGGCTCAAACCCCCTTTGATGTCTATATGTACACGTGCCTGATGAGAATCAATAGCAACATTGCTGTGCTGTGTTGTAAATGTCAATCATCGTACAGAAGCTCACCGAAACTGAAACCTTATTTTGCCCCTCATGACATTAAAATTGTACCATTTAGCAAATCATGATCTCAAATGAACAGCAGTAATCCTCTGCCTGCGGATGCCACTGATCATCGGGAAGACACACTTCTGGGTGTAGGCTGATGACATAATGACATAATGGGCAGTGGTGGAAAAAGTACTCACATTTTGTACTTAGGTAAAAGTATCAATACTGCAATGTAGATGTACTCTGTACAAGTAAAAGTCTGGAATTCAAAATGTACTTGAGTAAAAGTACCAAAAGTAAAAGTACAAAATGTTTGAAAATAGCACACCTACAAGCTCACAATGCGACGCGTTGTGAGCTTGTAGTGGTTTATGTATGTTTTTTTTATATTATAATTTATATCAGAACTTTTCAAATACATGTAGTGGAGTATGTAGAATTTTTGGATCCCAGATGTAGTGGAGTAGAAGTAAAGGTATTGGAAATTGGAAAATACTCAATTAAAGTACAGATACCTCAGAATTGTACTTAAGTACAGTACTTAAAGGGGAAGACCACCCATTTTCAATATTGAAATATGTCATTAATATACCTTAGAGGAGTTGTGTGGAAATAAAAAAAAAGTTCCACCCCTTCTGTGTTGCCTAGAACGGGAGGATTGATTTTGGGGTTTGTATTGTAAAGTACAACTTGATGACATCACACATTGTACTTTACAATACAAACCCCAAAATCAATCCTCCAGTTCTAGGCAACACAGAGGGGGGGGGGGACTTTTTTTCTATTTCCACACAACTCCTCTAAGGTATATTAATGACATATTTCAATATTGAAAATGGGTGGTCTTCCCCTTTAAGTAAATGTACTTGGTTACTTTACACCACTGCTTCTGGGTGTATAGGCTGATGACATAATGGGTGTGAGCGAGCTCTGCCCAGCCAACCCTCCTGCTACTCCACCACCCAGGGTCATGGCTCTGCTCCATGGCTGGCTGCACATTAGCTGGGCACGTGGTGAGAAACAGCTGTCACTCAGCCTCAGAGTCTCACAGGCGTCCGTCACAATTGACTCAGGAGATGCAGCATGATCCATCTGCTGCTGTTTTTCTTTTTTGGGTGGGTTTTGTTTGCCGAACGTTGTGACGCAGGCCCACATCACTGTCAGTCGTTATGGTGGAAATTCGATTCTCAGATGAGAGGACTAGTGGTGGAAAAAGTACTCGTTTTTAAGTAAATGTTTTACTTAAAGTGGGCATGACATGGCCAAAACAGCTAATTATGGCTATCAAATTAGCCAATTTTTTTAATGATGTCATGTACCCCCATGTTAAATTACCCAATCAAATTAATTTATTGTAGTTACTGTACTGAAAGTAGTACTTTCTGTACAGTAACGGCAATACATTAATTTGATTGGGCTAATGGGGGGAGGGGCGGAGACTCGCGGAGTCGAGTATCCATATCATTATCTTTTGAAACTGCCCCAAAAAAAGCTGTCCGAGGCATGTTTCCGACTTTCTAAACCAACTTTAAAACTATCAGTTCTAGGGGTAAAAATTATACACCATTCGCTATAAAATGGTAAAAAAGTACATGTCTTTTTCAAAAAAGGTGTCAGAGATTTGTTACGAGGGTCAACACGCTTCTCAGTTCTCCCCGTCTAAGGGACGGTTTTGTCGGCCATACCCTGCTGTGTCTTCCGCTAGCCGCAATGCCGTTACGTTTCAATATCACGCGGCCGGGACAGCTTAGAACGAGCGTCCAGCGATCTCCTTCTCCTCGGCAGCTTTGAGCCCTTTTAGCAGACATATGTCCTGCTGTCTCGGAGGACTGAGGTCCGTGGCTCATACACTCTGTGTGTGTGTAGCCTGTGTGTGACACACACAATAGCTCTCCAAAATAGCCTTGCGGTGCGGCGCTGCTACACGCTAACAACAACATCACGTTGTGCGCGGCACGGCAGGACGGACGAAGTATACATTGCGAGGCACCGCACAACGGACGAAGTATACATTGCGCGGCACCGCACGACGGACGAAGTATACATTCACTACTAACTGATACGGCCCCGCCTCCTTTTCAGACCGTTTGAAGAAACACCACGTGACTTACTGTATCATAATGTTAAATTTTGGCCGGTGTCACGCCCCCTTTAAGTAAAAGTTACTAGTATATAGAAATAGCCTCACAGCTAGAAGGTCCTGGGTTTGATTCCCGCCGGGGGACGCTGTGGGCGCTGGGGGTGTGTTCTCTCCTCGCTTCATCAGCGCCCACACCCTAGGTGGGGTTGGCAAAAGGGCATTTCTGTGTGGAGTTTGCATGTTCTCCCTGTGTCTCCAAGGGTAGGTACCCTCACAAAAACATGCAGTAATCCTGGTCTCTATAATGCCTCCCTCTGGCCAGCTGGCGGCTCATGGAAGGGAAAGGAACTGGTTGGAAAAACGTGTTCCTTCCACGCGCTACGTCCAACTGGCGAAGCTCCTCCCTGTCAGGTTATAAGAAGCGGCTTGCTCACTCCTCATGCACTGAAGGAAGCAGGAGCTCAGTTCGGGGCTCCCCAGGTTGGCAGAGGGAGAGCAGAGGCCAGGACTACAGCTTAGGCAATTGGCACCGGGTGAAAAATGGGTTACAAAAACGTGGGATAAAAATAAAAATAAAAAAAATAAGAAAATACTTTGTTAAAAGGAAAAGTCTGGAATTCAAAATGTACTTGAGTAAAACTACAAAAGTATTGGTATCAAACTGTACATAAAGTACCAAAAGTAAAAGTACAAAATGTTGGAAAATAACAGATCTACAAGCCCACAATGTGCGTTTTGAGCTTGTCGATAGCCTAGGTATAAAATAGGGCTAAAGTGCGTATGTGTGTTTTGTAATATTATAATTTATATCAGCAAAATAACTAGTAAAGTTAAAATAAATGTATTGGAGTAAAAGTACAATATTTGGATCCGAGATAGTGGAGTAGAAGTAAAAGTATTGAAACTTGGAAATACTCAAGTAAAGTACAAATACCTCAAAGTGATCCTTAAGTACTGAGACTGTTACTTTACACAGCTGGCAATGACTGTGATTCATCCCATACCGGTATGTTCTCTGAGGTCTGGCCTACTGTACTCCTTTTGTTTAGTTTGTTGTTAGTTTGTGTTTCTTTTCTTTTCTAGTTATTGTCTCCGCCAGGCCGATGCCGGCCTGTGGCCAAGAATGCTTTGTACCCTGTCTGTCCGTCCGTAGGTCCGTCCGTCCGTGTGTGTGTGTGTCCAGGGACGAGCAGAGAATGTTAGAGAGGCAGGGGCTGATATTTCTAAAAGGGCCTTTTGGTGGAAATATGGAAAATAGCCGCCCTCCAAGCTCACAACGCGTTGCGCTGCGAGAAAAAAATGTTTTTCTATGATCGCTCAAATGATTTAAATTCATGTGAATGTATAGTATCAATCCTTTAAGCAAGCAGTTAAAGGAGAAGACCACCCATTTTCAATATTGAACTATGTCATTATATAACTTAGAGGAGTTGTGTGGAATTCGAAAAAAAATTCCCCCCCTTCTGTGTTGCCTAGAAATGGAGGATTGATTTTGGGGTTTGTATTGTAAAGTACAACGGTGTGATGACATCAAGTTGTACTTTACAATACAAACCCCAAAATCAATCTTCCAGTTCTAGGCAACACAGAAGAGGGGGAACTTTTTTTTCTATTTCCACACAACTCCTCTAAGGTATATTAATGACATAGTTCAATATTGAAAATGGGTGGTCTTCCCCTTTAAGCATGCAGGTATTTTCACATGTTTGTTAAGCGAACGT
Organism: Nannobrachium achirus; assembly: GCF_963921795.1. Classification (NCBI taxonomy): domain Eukaryota; kingdom Metazoa; phylum Chordata; class Actinopteri; order Myctophiformes; family Myctophidae; genus Nannobrachium; species Nannobrachium achirus. The sequence goes on along the minus strand of NC_137814.1, from coordinate 23,309,697 downwards.
CAAGATCTAATTATAGCAACTGTTAACTGTTATGGTGTTGATAGCACCTTTTTTTCACACATTTCACCTGAACAATCTCCCGACTTGTAGTCTGCAGTAGGCTATATTAATCAGGACAACATTTGGTGTTGGCTGCTAAGACATCCTGGCCAAGCTGTAGCCAGGAGGATGTCTGGCCACGCCCTTTTGGTCAGGACCACTGACCTCTACAGACCTTACCTAACCCCTAGCACCACTCCTTATTTCCTTGTATCACCCATGTTTCCTAAATCGATGTTAGTTATCGTCGCTGTCGGGTGAAAACCTTGTATGTCCAAAACCGTTCGTTTTGCATTTATCATTTTAAAAATGATTTAAACTAGTGAAAACAGCCGATCTACAAGCACACAGCGTTGTGTGCTTGTAGATCTGCTGTTTTCACTACTTTTGTGCGAAGGCCTTGTATGATGAAGCAGGGCTTACTTTGCAAAAGAATGTACAAATTGGAGACTTGGAGATACGAGGTTTCCAGCCGACAGCGACGTTATGCTAAACAGATAATATTATGTAGGTTAATTCTTCACATTATGCAATAATGTTACTTACGTAGATAGTCATATAGTCCACAGATGCTAAAGTACAGTATACGAGTAAGACGCCTAAGTGCGAAAAGCGAGTTTCTACCTGTTTTTTTCAATTAGCCTACTGTGCAGTTATGCTTGTGATAACCAACCATATCACGTGAAGATCAATGTTGGGTGTTGGCCTGAGTGATTATACTCTAAATTCTAAATGAATCCTAAGTCAATGCACCATTAACTTTCTGAGAGTCAAAACTCCCATTTCATAAGTCAAAGCACGGCCAAACGGGATCAGGGGTGAATAGATCAAAATGCAGTCCTCAGACAAATGCGTTGCGTTTAATGTGCGGGTGAAGGGGGTGGAGGCGAGCGAGAGCGTTATTGATTTTTGGTACACCAACAACTTCCTCTGTCAGCAAAATTCTATTTCTGGGTACATCACGTCTCAGGAAGCCAACGAGACCTGATTTGTGGTGAATGACATTACATTACGCTGTCTCTCCTCTCAGCAATCTATTTCCATTCCATCCAGCACTTTAGAACTGGATTGCCGTTTAAGTTAAATTTAGGTTGGAGGGAGACAGTCAGGCAGGCATGAAAAACATCCACCCCTTTGCGTAATTGTCATATTGTTGTGGAGGTTGTTTTGCATGCCAGATAATTGCCTAGCCCCTTGGGTAAGCCCCCCACCCCCCTCCACCCCCCGCCCCATAGCGCTCCAGGCTCGTCAAGCCGTGTGACACATTACCTGCGTAGCGTGAATGAATCCTGAATATAATGAGCAACGTTGTATCTCATGTCAGCACACAGAGATATCTGGTGCCCACAACGGAGACAATTTAGGCTGCGTTCACACACACAAACAACTCCACTTCCAATGTGGTTTGTCAACACTTCTCTTCCAGGGCTGCGGCAGCAGCATGTTTGTCCTCTGTGTTAAAAATATGCTGGATGGGAGACTGGCGAATTGAGAGAGTCCCATGAGAGGAGGGGTTCCAATGTTGTCCCAGTGTGACGAGAGAAATGCTCTAACAGCACAAACCCTTTAACAACGGAGCAGAACCAGCTTATCTGTCTACTTACTAGAAATGCTTGCACCGTGCATGCAGGCAAGGGGTAAAGTTCCTGTCCACTTGAGGCGCCCGCTGGCCTACTGGTCCAGGCACGTACCACAAAGGCATTGCCACAAAGGCATGGATGCTTAGCGGCGGCGCTGGTTCGATTCCCGATCCGGCCGACCTTTGCCGCGTGTCACTCCCCATCGCTCTCCCCCATTTCCTGTCAGTCTACTGTCCTATCAATAAAGGCATAAAAGCCCCAAAATCTTTAAAAAAAAAAGTTCCTTCCCACCACAGTAGAGACTGAGAATTTGAATCCGACATGCAGCATCCGACTTTGGACAGAGGCCTCCAACAAACAGGCCGTGTTCGATGGTGGGAATCCCGGTGGGGAGGGGATCTCTGTCGCAGCCTTTAGTGACTCCTTGCAAGTTAGTCAGGGTGCCTGTTGGGTGGGGAGGGAGACTGAGGAGGATGTCATGTTCCTCCACATCCTGGTGGAACAGCAACACAGAAGCCAGGGACTTTGTGTGTGTTGGAGGAGGAGGCATATGGTCTACTGTTTCCCAAACAGTGGGTGGGGATCAACAAAGCAGATCTGCTATTTTCACAAGCATGACACCACATTTCTCTTTTGGGTCTCGAGCGAAAACGTTTGGGAACCACCACTGGTCTACACCCTCCTCAAGAAGACCGAACAGTATGCGGTAGGGTCAGCAGTGTCAGTGACTACATTGGGGAATGGGGATTTGGGAATTGTCATAAAAACTACAGTTGCAAAGTAAAAAAAAAAAAAAAAAAAGAAAGAGAAACGAAAATGAAAGGGAAAAAAATAAAAGCATAAAAGAAAACAATCAAATGGCCCTGATTAAACCCACTATATGACCAATGCTGTTGGGCCGCCACCAATGAGATTCTCGGCCACAAAGCACCACAGAGTGATTGATTCATGTCAACACCGAGAGTTGTCCCTGCCTCTGCAGACACAGCAGCGTTCCCACACTCCAGCCCCTGGCTGCAGGGGTGTCGCACCAAATTCTGGGCCCTGGGTACAAGGATTCACTGCAGGGCCCCTGTGCTTTAACTATTGAAAAATAGCAGATATACAAGCTCACAGCGCGGCACCGAGTGCCGCGCTGCGAGCTTGTAGATCTGCTATTTTTGAAAAATCATGAAAATCTTTGAATATTTCAGATCCTTCTGAGGTTTTTTGAAAAACCTATGTTTCTATGTCAGTGGAGCTCAAACCTTTTCATGTGAAGGACCCCCAAAATGGTATGTATTTGGCCACGGAACCCCATTTCAAAATATTGAGTTCCAGGGACCCCCCAGAAGCAAAATTTGAGTTACAAATGTTCGCTTAAAAAATACATATATTCAAAGATTTGCACACATTTTCACGACTTTTCAAAAATAGCAGATCTACAAGCTCGCAGTGCGGCCCTCGGTGCCGCGCTGTGAGCTTGTATATCTGCTATTTTTCAATAGCTAAAGTATAAAATAATTAAGACCCCTCCACCACCTTGGGCCCTAGTAACTCAGTCCCACTTTCCTACCCCTTGTGACGCCTCTGCCTGGCTGGGTCAAAGCCCTAATAAATATAGACACTGACACACAGGTTCTAACAGTCAGAGGCACACAACAACAACACAACATAAGATTCATGTTGTGGGCGGATTGGATCTGGCGGCTCCGACGTATACCCGCCGCACCTGACGCCCCCCAATTACGGCGTGACAGATGCCTGGCACGTGCACACACACACATTAATGCTCCGCCGCGCGGAATGAGATCTCCATCGCCGACAATATGATTCTCTTTTGAGGGCCCCTCCGCCTTTGTTCTGTGGGTGTGTGCGACCAGATGTGTCCCCCCCCCCCCCTCGACAAATTTAATCAAGATGTGACTGGCCATGGAGGGTATGTGTGTGACTGTGTGTGTGTGTGTGTGTGTGTGTGTGGGGGGGGGGGGGACAACAAAGTGATGGTGACGAGTGACAGTGGTATAAGAGAGAGAGAGAGAGAGAGAGAGATAGAGAGCTCTCTCTCTCTCTCTCTCCCTCTCTCTCTCACACACACGCACGCACGCACGCGCGCGCGCACACACACACACACACACACACACACACACACACACACACACACACACACACACACACACACGTGCATGCAGTGGTGTAAAGTCACTAAGAACATTTACTTAAGTACTGTACTTAAGTACAATTTTGAGGTGTTTGTACTTTACTTGAGTATTTCCAATTTCCAATACTTTCACTTCTACTCCACTATACATCTCGGATCCAAATATTGTACTTTTATTTTAATTATTATTATTATTATTCTACTTTTACTTTTGGTACTTTAAGTACCTTTTGATGCCAATACTTTTCATACTTTTACTCAACTACATTTTGAATTCCAGACTTTTACTTGTAACAGAGTACATCTACATTGCAGTATTGATAATTCTACTTAAATTCTACAAAATGTGAGTACTTTTTCCACCTCTGCACACACACACACACGCACGCACGCACGCACGCACGCACGCACGCACGCACGCACACACACACACGTGCACGTGTCTACTTGTGCGTGCATGCGTGCACTGGTGGGCGTGCTGTGTGCTTGTACCGATTCCATGGATGGGACCTCCCTAACCCCCTTATTAGTGGGCTCCATGTGTCACTGGTTAATCCCCAGCTCCCTCAAGGGACGAGCCCCCACCCCACCACCCCTCCACCCCTCCACAGCTCCAGCGACACCACAGATGGGCCCTCCTTTTCCCAGCATAGTAATAATGACCATTGAGGGATTCCAAAGGGGATGCTTTGCCCCCTTAAGGGGGGGAGGGGGGGATTAATTGCGTAATGATGCAAGCGGTGGCCATGGGAGGGGAAAGGGGCAGACCCGCATCCACAAAGAGACAATGGCTAACGCAAACACAACGTTGTGTTTGGGATTGTTTAAGCACCAGCTTTTGTACATATCAAGTGTCTCTGCGGCAGTGTTGATTTCGTCGACTAAAAGTATGACGAAAAAGGTTTTTCACTGACGAAAACTAAATAAAAACCAAGCTGTGAGGACTAAAACTAAGACTACCGTATTTTCCGGACTATAAGGCGCACTTAAAAGCCTTTAATTTGTTCAAAAAACTACAGTGCGCCTTATAGTCCAGTGCGCCTTATATATGGATCATTCATTGACATTGACATTCCCTTTAGCACAGCTCCATCTGTTGGATGCATAACGCAACGGTAGCGTCTATTATGTGCGCCTTATAGTCAGGTGCGCCTTATATATGAAAACAGTTTGAAAATAGACCATTCATTGACAGTGCGCCTTATAGTCAGGTGCGCCTTATAGTCCAGAAAATACTGTAAATATATTGACAATTTCGTCAACAAAATAAAAACTAGACTAAAACGTTAGGGAGGAACTAGTGGAGAAGAGAGTCATTTTATGTTTGGTTGCTCTCAGGTGTTGCGTGCTGAAAATAGCAGATCTACAAGCTCACACACGTTGTGAGCTTGTAGATCTGCTATTTTTTAGCACGCAACCAAGTGTAAAATCAGTCATTACTATGCCATCAAGGCCGGCCAAAATTCATTTCAGTTGTAAATCAACTGTAGATTTACTCTACTAAAATCTTACGATATTTAGTCGACTAAAATTGGACTAAAATGAAACGTCCCCATTCCGAACACCAGGTTAGCATTCACCAGCGTCGGCAGGTTAGCGTTTCACCAAGTTGGCATTCACCAGCCTTGGAGGTTAGCATTATTAAAAATAATGCTTCGAAAATATTTTATAAATATATATTATAAATATGAGGTCAGCAGACAAAGTGACATGAGTGAGATGAAAAAACCTGAGTGAAATGTGCCAATGTCAACCAGAAACATCGGGTATGTGTTTCTATTCAAAACATTCAAAAAGCGTAAAATAATGATACAATAATAATTTTGGCAATTGTCAGACGGACTTTGTTTATATCCCTCTTCTATTCTTTTATATGGATTGATAAGGGATATAAACAAAGTCCGTCTGACAATTGCCAAAATGATTATTTTATCATTATTTTACGCTTTTTGTGGTCATTTGTGAATAGAAACACATACTATATGAAGCGTAATCTTTTTTATAAAATATTTTCGAAACATTCTTTTTATTTTGAGCGTCCGTTTTTCAAGAACAAGTTGACTACCGTATTAGCTCCTTTAAGGTTAGGTCTAGGTGGTCGGAATAGCAATGTTTCAGAGTGCCGATGTGTAGCCGAAGCAGTTTATTGTGTTGGAGCTTATTCATGCTGAGTCAGAAGGGAAATAAACACACCATAAAAACATATTAAAAGTGTCATGGCTGTGGAAAGTTTAGATGTTATTGTCAGGAGGATATATGATGGTGAAATAAAGCTAATATAGTAGCCGTTAGGCTCCACAACTAAGCTTGACCCCCATATGAGAATCTGAGACACGGCACTGTCTGTTCTGTTCTCTGGGATAACTGACTCCCGCTTGACTCCCACACTGTCTGATCTTTTGGATTACTGACTCTGGCTTTGACTCTGGCACCCTTGCACATGGACTAGGAGGTACACTACAGAACCTGACAGTTAGTTGTTAAGGATTATCTAATGAGAGACTTACTGATTATCAGTGGTGTAAAGTAACTAAGTACATTTACAAGTACTGTACTTAAGTAAATCTTGGATCCTAATATTTTGCTTTTACTCCACAATACCTTGAAAACTTTAGTTACTAGTTACTTTGAAGATCTAAATTATAATATTATAAAACATACATAAACCACTTTAGCCCTACCTTGGCTATTTAGCTATTTATTTAGCCAATCTACAAGATCACAACGCGTCGGGATGCGACGCGTTATAAGCTTGTAGATCTGCTATTTTCAAACATTTTGTACTTTTACTTTTGGTACTTTAAGTACGATGGCAATACTTTTGTACTTTTACTCAAGTAAATGTTGCATTCCAGACTTTTATTTGTAACAGAATATGTCTATATTGCAGTATTAATACTTTTACTTGAGTAAAACATGTGAGTACTTTTCCCACCACTGCTGATTATCTCTTTAATGTATTGTGGATAGACTGTTGATGGACTATTCATTCATACATTCAATATTGATAGACTGTATTAGCCTGGCCCTGGTCGCACTGTTACTCATTCACATATATTCACTGTATCCGTGTTATGAATGGATCCATTGGGGATAGACTTTCATTGATACTATTAACTGAGATATTACATGGTTAACTCATTCATTTATAAATTCATGTACCGTACTTGTGTCGGAACATGTATTTTTATTGTCTCTTTACTCTTTCCTGTTCACTGTTTCACTACTGCTATTGGTGCTATGATGACACCCACATAACCTGCAGGGATCAATAAAGGCTTATCCTATCTTATCTTTTCTTATCTCTGCTTCTCTTAGTTTATAAAATCAAAGGCCTATACCACAGCCAGAAGTTGTAAAGGAGAATAATTAGAGGAGTGTGACACCATAGCTGCTAATTATAGAAAAAGGTCATTAAACATCACTGCATATAAGCAAACACCATGCACCTGCAGAGAGAGAGAGAGAGAGAGAGAGAGAGAGAGAGAGAGAGAGAGAGAGGGAGAGAGAGAGAGAGAGAGAGAGAGAGAGAGAGAGAGAGAGAGAGAGGCGGGTGGGGAGGGGTGGGCGTATGAAATTGAGGGTGAAAAATCAAGTGCATGAAATAAGTAATTTCGACATAAAGAGCGTGCACCGTACACATCATGGGTTTGACAAGGCTCGGTTGAAAACTTTAGCGAAAACCAGTGGTGTAAAGTAACAAAGTACTTTTACTCAAGTACTGTACTTACTTAAGTACCATATTGAGGTATTTTTACTTTACTGGAGTGTTTCCAATTTTTCAATAGTTTTACTTCTACTCCATTATATCTCAAAGGCAAATATTGTACTTTTTACTCTACTACAAATATTTGAAATTTGTACAGACATATACTTTGGCAATTTGAAAATATTGTATTTTTATTTATTGTATTAATTTGAAGAAAATAAAGAACGTTCTGCATAATGAGTACGTTTACTTCTTGCACTTAAAATATATGTCGATGCCAATACTTTTGTACATTTTGAATGTCATGTTTCTACAATGGCGTTTTGATATTTTTACTTTAAGTAAAACAGTACTTCTTCCATCTTCCATCACGACGATCTATTTCCATAATAAACACCTCTGCCAACAACACAGTCGGCGGTGAATCCATACAGGAAGTATGGAAGTACTTACCTAGGCAGCATCATAAAAGCCCAGGGTGGCACATGCGACGTCACAGCCAGAGTCGGCAAAGTCAGAGCAGCCTTCATCATTCTGAAGAACATCTGGTCCTCTAAGGCCAGGGCTCCACTGGGGGTGTTGCTTTGCGTCGTGACAGCTTCTTTAACGCTGTCACGTTGACGTTCGACCGGCTCCACCGCAGTGGCTGTGAGTTATTCATTCTAAAAGGCAATATCCCATTGCCAACACAACATGAATACCACTTTCAAACAAGAATAAGACCATCTGTTTGCCTGTGTCCATTTATGCCCATATATGGAGATATCTGTCTGTCTGCGTCCATTATATGCCCATAATATGGAGATCTCTGTACCTGCCTGACAGTCGGCCGAGCGTCTAGTCGAGGACGGGTCTACTCGGGAACGATGTAATAAATAGGGAATGAATGCGCCACCCTTCAATGCAAACTCCATTATACCTGTTGTCATAGGACCTTTTTGATCATCTGTTTGCCTGTGTCCATTTATGCCCATATATAGAGATATCTGTATCTGTCTGATGGATGCCACCCTTCTCACATTGGCCTGTTATAGCGCCACCAGGAGGCCAAAAACAACTACCTGACCTGCTGGAGACCTGTTCTCGGAAGAACACTGATTCTAGTTTTTCTTTGATTTCTTTTCCCACTTTTCTTGCTTTTCCTGCTTTTTTCCCCGCTGCTTTTTTCCTTTCCTACTTTTTCCTGGCTTGGCCACTTTATCACTGCTTGCAGCTATATTGTTTGTTTTGTAATAATAATCAAGATCTACAAAGTAAATAGCAACTAAAGTTCTCAAATAATTGTGGAAAAGTGGAGTATAAGTAAAAGTATTGGAAATTGGAATTACGTAAATAAGTAAAGTACATCTACTTAGTTACTTTACACCACTGCTATTATGTTGTGCATAGGAGCATAACACACACAGATTACTCTGAATGGAAGTAAAAAAAGAAAAAAAGGATTTCCGAGTGTCTGAGTGATGGTTGTGCCTTCTTGGATAGGCTGCTCTCTGGACTAGAGCAGGCTATTCAACAAGCATCTATTAAGTGTACCAAAATGAGGTTTGTTTGAATGCATTTCAAAAGACGCACCCTGATACTATAAATTAACTGTTATCAGTAGGCCTACGCTATGAAATGGGATGTTATACAGTGTGTACAGTGAGTGTACAGTAGGTGTGTGATTCTACCACTTTTTCTAGTCACGTGTTCAAATACTGGATTGTGATTGGCTTAAAACAGTAGTAAATGAGGCCACAATAGCCGGAATGTGTGAAATGCCCGGATGTACATGCAAATGAGGCACATTTCCGAGATCAATACGCGATGAACGCATCCGGGGACTTCAGGAGGGAGTCGGAACCCATGGTCGGAACACCTTTCCCCCCACCAACAAATGACGGTCGCAGCCGTCCTATGTTTACTAACGTGCGTACTATCGTCGCCGATTTATTTGGATCCAATGCAATCCGCCAACTTTAAAGCCCCTTTTCTCTGAACCTATGCCTTTCTGGAAGCGAACAGCCTCTATTTACGGCCGGAACGGTGCTTTTAACTGACGTTAGCTTAGCTGTAAGCTAGACATCTGTCTCAGCAGCGACCGAGTATTTCCCGGTGAATCTGTGCGCAAAGGTGGGGGCTTGGGAGTGTGCACCACTGACTATTGCGGATGATGATGAGGTTATAGTATAGCTTAGCTTTTATGTATTGAAAATGAGAGGCACTCTTGCCGATTTAGTAAGAGACTCGTCTCCAATTGCAAGATATTTAAGAGTTATTTGGGGCCATGATGATGATGATGATATCCTTTTCTTCCCACAACTAAGGATTTTATATTGTCTGTGTTATTGTTTACAACCACTGAACCACAATTATTCACGTGTGGCAAGATTCACTCGTTTTTAGTAGGCTATATAGTGTAGGCTTAGAAGAAGCCTTTTCAGAAGTTAATTTAATGTTTTCCATTTAATGATTTCCTTTATCCTCATCTAATCTTGCGCTAATGCACCGTATGCACGCTGTTTAAAGGCCGTGTAGGCTTTTCAGAAGTTAATTGAATGTTTTCCATTTGCGCTAATGCACGCAACTGTTTTCGCCAAGTTTATATTATTATTATTTTAGTTGTTTCTCATAAGCTCGCAACCCTCCTTGCCCATCGGCCCCCACCTTTGCGCACAGATTCACCGGGAAATACTCGGTCGCGTCTCAGCATGGAGTTGGCGCCATCTGGTGGTGAGTAGAAGATGTTGTTTGTGGCACTATTTGTTGTTATGGCGGAAGTTTTATAGGCAATAATGATTGTAACTTAAGATCCTTGCAAGTTACAACTATGTGTTTTCTTTCATGTATATGGGAAAAAGTGGTAGAAAAGCTATTTACCACTCGGGGTCGGACATTATGCTCTGATAATGTCCTGTGTTAGGGGGTTATCGGACTCGGCTTCGCCTCGTCCGATCACCCCCTAACACAGGACATTATCAGAGCATAATGTCCTCTCACTCGGGGTAAATTGCTTACATAAACAACGCAAGTCAGGCTGTATCTCAATGGCATATCACGTCAAAAGAAATGCAACCTGAGTCAATGCAGAGTACAGCCTGATGCCCTATATAGTATACCAGTGTGAACCGAGCGGTGGTGTCCATTCATTTCAAGGCTGTGTGTGTGTGTGTGTGTGTGTGTGTGTGTGTGTGTGTGTGCGTGTGTGCGTGCGTGCGTGCGTGCGTGCGTGCATGCATCCGTGCATGCATGCATGTACATTTCAAGGCTGCTCAACAGCACCTGGTCACTCAACGGTATTGCAGGCTACATACAGACACACACAGGATACACAGACGGATACACACACGGCCACGCTATGGAGACAGTGTGACCACCGCTCAAAAATGACTGGAATGCATTTCAGCCCAACCCAGCTGATTCACTGCCCACAAGGAGCAATTAGGGGTTAACAGTCTTGCTCAGGGACACACATGGACATTGCTACCCTGGCCTGGAATGGGACCTGGGACATCCAGGGGCTCTGGTTAGAATCCAGGGTAGAATCCTCTGCGGCTCGTGGAGCATCCAGCTCGGCTGTGCATGTTCTCGGGAGGCAAGCCGTGTGGAGAGGGAGGTCTCCATCATCTCCCTCACTGCACTATAGCTATTGGTTGCTCAGGGCACCTGCTCAATGGGGTGTGGCATGTACCTCCGCATGCGTTACGATGTTGCAGTGAAATTCCTCACTGTTGGGTGAAAAGAAGCGGCCTTCAAGTGATGTGTATCAGAGGAGACGACACGTGGCTGTCTGAGCTTTCCCAAGGACCAGCAGTATAGGAGTTATCAGTGACCGCAGGGACTGCGATAGGGGAATCAGACGTTGGCATAACGACTAAATTGGGAGGAAAAGGAAAAGAATAAAAAGTTATTTCCCTGTGTCTCAAACGACACCTCAATGTCTCACCTGTCCTCCCTCGCAGTTCACTGGCCGATGGATGTCCATTACCTTCTTTCGTGCCCTAACATGACGCTTTGCTTTGTGCATTCACTCTGGAGACTCATTAGTCTGTTGTATGAGCACGGGATCCTCTAAGTCCTCCAATGGCCTTGGATGGGATACAGAGGGATCTTTGTCTGCATGAATACAACATTTTCCCCTCTGTTTCTCCTCGTTTTTGTTGTTAAATTATTGATCGAGATGCACTCTGGTAAACAGTCTCTGTGAGGTGCTTCACAGACACAACTTGCCGGGTCCACATTTTCTCTGTGCGAAAAACAAAACGAGAACACTGTGCATGCTAAAGAGATTAAATCAACAGGAAAACAATTCAACCTAGCCTCTAAGTGCACTTGAAGATGGCATGGCTCGCCAATTATATTATTCTTTATTACACTCCGACTTAGAGTGCTCTTTTAATAAGGAAATGTTCACAGGTGGCCTAGGTATCATCTCAGTATTTCCACTCCATTTAAATTCCCATAGTTATGCATGCGTGGGCTCATATCATGGAATTCCTCCCCGCTGGTGAAGAACACGGACCATTCTCCCCGTCAGCAGAAGCAACAGATGGCCATGGTCTTGGGTTGCTAGGAAACTGCTAATCAAACACTTTAATTGCAGATTGATTTGGGAATATGTGGTTTATAAAAAAAAAAAAAAGAAGATTATTCTTATGGCAAGACGTCTGCTCTCTCCTTGTCATTATTGGACTGTTGATCACCTCTGTAAATTAACACACAGAGAGAGAGAGAGAGAGAGAGAGAGAGAGAGAGAGAGAGAGAGAGAGAGATTCCATACATATCATTATTGTGAGAACAAAAGTCATCGTCGTCTTGATCTAAGTAAAAGGCACACTATAACTATATATGAAAGACGTCAAAGACAGAAAACACCACATTCCTGAAGGTTCACTCATCATCATGCATGATTATGACTGGCGCACACGTGGTGCAGTGTTCATTTTGACAACATTTTTTGATTTAAATAGTCTTTTGGATAAAATGTCACTTAGTTCCATATTTTAGAAATCATTTTAGTCCAATCAGTTTTTTTAATCTACAGTTGATTTTGTATAAATAACTGTAACTCATTATAGTTTATAGTCCATTTTCATATAGCACAACCAGGGGGCCAGTTGTCCGGATTTAAAATGAAGTAAACAGGGAACTAAAGGTTTCTATGATTGGCCGCTAGTTGTGCTGTTCTGGTACCAAAAGCAACATGTTCTCCATCTCCATAGGATTCCATTCATTTGCCCCGAACTTTTACATTTGATTTTCTTACCTTAATAAACACTGTCATAATAAATACTTCATGGTTCCTGTCGCTAGTTTAAAGCCTTGTTTCAATCACCATGATATGCATTTTGCGTTTATGTTATAGTTTATGTTATAATTGATGTTAAAGCAGGGTATGCTGTATGAGGGGCGGGCTTGTGATCATAGGCTTGTGATGATTCTTCATCGTGTGCTTTATTTTCAGCAAGCTCAAGACAGTGTCCCATGTATCCCTGCGGTTGCACGTGACCGTTGTGTTGGCAGCCAATAGCATTCCTTGGGTAGTAATGAGTACCATGATGGCGACACCCATACAAGGGGGAAAAAAAGCTTAATTTTCGCAGCATAGAAAGCAATGGGTCCATATTTTTTTACAATCTATGAGCACAACACACGAGCGCAACCAAACATAAAATAACTCGTTTTTTATTTCTACCGGATCACTTCTCCACAAGACCCTCCTTAAAAGTTTTAGTCTACGCAATTAACACTGATGTGGTGGTGCTTTTTATCAGCTCTTTTAGAACAAGGTTAACTGGACAAAGCAGAGAATGTGCAGTGGTTGTGATTCGGCTTCGAGGGTCACAGTGGCGGGGCTCTAAGGGTGGAAATGGTCCGTTTTCACAGCAGCATGTTGACTTAATAATGTGAGAGACGCAGAAGCACCATTAGTCAATCACCATTAGTCAGGGGCAGCCCCGGCGGCAGGACTCAATGGCTAATGGGGCCGTCCGTGAGCTTAAGGTTGCGACCACGATGCAAATTAGTGTTTCTCCTTTGTTTAAGAGTATTTGCCGGTTTCACTGATGGGGCCGGGGGGTCCGTGTGATGGGGCTCTGCCCCAGTAGTCCCCCTCGTGCTGCCAGGCCTGGTCAGGGGTCATCACCTTGTTGGCTTGAAAATTCAGTTTTTGCCACAGAAATGGACGGACAGGGGCGCCCGCTGGCCTGATGGTCAAGGCGCATACCACATACTAGGCTATGATGCCTGCTGGCGTTGCCGGTTCGATTCCCGATCCGGACGACCTTTGCCACATGTCATTCCCCATCTCTCTCCCCATTTCCTGTCAAATAAAGGCATAAAAAGCCCAAGAACAAATCTTTAAAAAATAAGAAATGAACGGACAATAATATCGCCTTGAAAGAAACACAAGAAGAGATCTCCCTGAGTGACCATAAGTTGTCTGTAACTCTGAGAGTGTACAAATGGAACCAAATGTTTCATTTGTACACTTTAACACATCGGATGCCCAGAATTATTCAACATTTAATTTGCTGGTGCCCATGGCAACCCGCCATTTTACCTACCTTCGAGGTACTGGCGATAAAAGTAATCAGAGTAAAAGTAATCCAAGCATGTCCTGTTTATTTCGCGAAAATCTTTTCTTTCAGTCAGGACCGTTTTTTATCAATTCTGAGCCACAGCGTTTGTGTTACGGCGTAGAAGAGGCCGCCGTTTTGAGAAAAAAAGAAAAAAAGGAAAAGAATCCGGAGAAAACTGCATTTTTGTGCAGCCGCTTAACAGGGCAGTCAACGAGACAGACAGCACTTCCTGGTCACGTGATTTCGCGCTGCATTTTGGGAAATGGAGTTTGTTTCATCACCGCGGTAGCCAAGTACAGTAGCTACAGTACAGTATAGTTTACTGTACAACGTGTCGAACGCGTCGATGGGCACACGTAAACATCAAAGAGATTGGCACGTGGGCATTTAATGTGTTAAGATGGGGATCCTTGAAAATACAACGTTTGAGGACCACTAATTGTGGACTCCTAATGTGCCATAGAAGTGAATCAGTGTCATGCGTATTCTGAAGAAAACCTAGAGGCCTGACATTCAGTAATTATGATCAAAATGACAATTATAATGGTGTGTAAATGTAAAACAGAACATCTAAAAATTGCCACGGACAAGGACAAGGCTTTGCCACAGACTCATTTGTCCCTGTACGGACATATTGATGATGACCCCTGCAATTAGTGTACCAAACACACCCAGGGCTACACGTGCGTGTGCCCAGGGGCGCACCAAATTCTGGGCCCTGGGTACAAGGATTCACTGCGGGCCCCCCATGAATGTTCTTCATAGTGGGAGGGAGTTTAACCCATTTAGACTGGGAACGCATTAGTACACATTATTTTGTGCTTTAACTATTGAAAAATAGCAGATATACAAGCTCACAGCGCCCCTCCACCTTGGGCCTATCTCAGGAGGAAATAACAAATGCATTTAATATGTCTGTCACCGATGAGAAAGGTTCAGGGTCTGCCTTGGGTCCACTATATGGCAGTGGGGATACAAAGTGGACCATGAGCCGACATCCACCTAGGAGCTCTGTGCAGCAGTAATTGTTTTGAGGGATTGAGAGAGAGATTGATGCCAAAGTGACACGGACAAACATGACAAATAAAGATTGGAACAAACGTGTTCCACAGCGCCACAAGCCAAATTCAGGCTGGTCCGGTGCATCTCAGACTAACAAGCAGGACTGTGGTAAGTATGAAAAAGGAATGCACTGGAGCAAACTCAGACAATTAATGCCTTTTTAATAACAAATAACGTGACAACGTTTCAATGTCATTGCTGTAGACTACCTCTTCATCAGGTCAATACATCTTCATCAGGCCATGACCTGATTGATGAAGATGTATTGACGTTGAAATGTGTTTGCGTTATTTGCCTGCAACCTGTTATTATAAAGGCTTTAATTGTCATAAATATTATTTGTGTAATTTGGGAAATGTTATACCTGGGTGTTCCTCCAGCAACTAGTGGGGCAGCAGACAGCGCAAATTGTGGTCCTCTTGACCCTCAAATAGCAGTGTGCTGCAGACATACCGTGAGTACACAAAATAGCAATCCCATAGAGCACTGCTCAGTAGGGGTGTAACGATACATTTTAATAGCGATTCGATACATATCACAATACATGGTTGACGATACGATACATGGACGATATTGGTTCATTCATGGCGATACGATACGATTCGATTTAATTATTTAAAATCGATATAGTAACTATTTAGCAAAGAAATTAAATCTGTGTGAAAGGTGTGATATAGTGCAGGTCTTTAAGGGAAACATGTATTATTATGGATATAAATAAGTAAACACAGTGATTATCTGCCAAATACATGGGCATTGTATATTGACAAACCTGCACCTTGACATGAACCCAGAGATTACACATGTTTATCAATAGACCAGTGTAGCTATATGGAAAGGAAAAGTATTTAAACCCCTCCTTTTCATTTTTTCTTCTTAAAAATGCTAAATACAATGCCCAAGTAGGTAGTATCGATACAATCGATTCTTTGCACTGCCGATTCGATACGATACAAAATAAAACGATACGATTCGATTTTAGCTGTTTTCATTTCGATCTACTTCGATTTTTTAAGTTAAAAACGATATTTCGATACAGTTACTATATCGTTACACCCCTACTGCTCAGTGCTTCCCAAACACTGGGTCGCGAACCAATTTTTATGGGTCACGACTCAAGTCAAAATCCCATTTTCTTTTCCTACAAAAAATAAAATATATATATTCAAAAGATCTTTTGAATTGATTGTGTTTATGTCTGAGTGTGCTTTGTGTGTTTATTATTTATGTTGTTGAATAAAAATGTAAGTGACCCCCCCCCCCCCCCCCCGGTGGGAGGGTTCGTTACGCCACTGAAATGATGCACAGGATTTCGTGATGAATGGGGTAGAGAGAAACAGGAAGTCTGGTTCTCCAGGTGTTGAAGAATCCATTTACAATTGCTCAGGGTGCCTCGATGGAAATAAGCTCTTCTTAAAGGCGTTTCTTTCTAGGTTTGGGCCGGATCTAGCCTTTGGCACTAGGTGGGGCAGGAAGAAATGATAGGGGGGTCACCTCCAGCCCATGCTGTGAAGCGGGAAAAAAAATGGGCGGACAAACCCCCTAAAACACCCGAAATGCATAGAAAACTAAGCATTTTGGCACACTTATAACACGCAAACAACAGGTCTTACATCTATCTCTCTCTCTCTCTAATATCTTATCAGTTTATCTATCCATCTACTTAGTTGTAGCATAACATTTCAAATAGTTTAGTATTTTTGAAATTTTTAATTTGTGCATGCCATCATGTTTGGTGGGGCAGACAGGGCATTTAGGGGGGCATTGCCCCCCCTTTCCTATGCCTAGATCCGGCCCTGGGTTTCAAACTTTTGACAGCAGTGTACAAAATATAATGTCCTTGTTTTTCAATCAAAATGGGATCAATAAAAATACGGGACTCCCTTTTTTGCAGGTCTTTCAGTCCAAGTGTATCAAAAAAGCAACTCGGATTGGCTGCGCGGCGGTGCCGAAAGTCGGGGGGGACGGAGATACACCTAAACCTAACCTTAATTAACCCTAACCCCAACATCAGTAAAACTAACGTTGGTGAATGCTAACCTAGTGAAATGCTAACCTGCCAACACTGGTGAATGCTAACCTGGTCGGACCAACGGGAGGCTTTTTTTATACACTCGGACTGAAACACCTGCAATAAAGGGACTCCCCCCAAAATACAGGCCTTGTTTAATGTACGCATAATTAAAACTGTAAATTTACAACACTATGTTATTTTAATTAACGTATTAACATTCATTTGCACACTTATTATTTTAGTAATAAAAATGTTCAAGTGAACCATATTAATTATGTATGCTACTATTGCCCAAGCGCTCATTTTGTAATTGATGGAGTGATACATTTTTAGAGATACTTCTGCTGCTGGCCAGGCAAAAGCAAGGCACTTAATCTTGTTGAGGGAGGGGACCATGATTTCATCCACTCTGCACCATCTATCTCTGTCAGTTTTGAACCAGCAAACAAGAAACTTTTTCTCTCTCCAAATAGAACACCAACACATACATTTGATACCTGGAGCCGGCATTCATCACACACATCCTGATCAACATCCAAGAACTGTCTCTTTCAGTGCCACCCATATAGTGTGTGCCAGCGGCTACATCATTGTAGTCCTTAGCAGCCATTTCTTGGGTCAAAACACAGGTGTTTCAATTGTTTGATTGCATAGAACTAATGCTATAGTCTAATCAGAACACCTGTGTAAGGCTGTGTTGACCCAAGAAATGGCCGCTCTTAGAACTACATTTGGCACACCCTATAGGACAACACTTACACCTCCACACAAGATATCTCTAAATCTAATGGGTGGATTACAATGAAACTCCCCAAACAAGAATTTGTTATAAAAACAAATAACTACTTTCAATTACTTGAGTGAGTGAAGTACGTAGTTGTTTCTACGTACTTTGGTTAGCAAAAATGTATTTGAAATGGAAAAGGAAGTGAGAATCACTAGTATAGATCATCTGTTGAGTGAACAATATCAGCTAATGGATAGGCTACTTTATATTTGGAGTGGAACTTCAACTTCAAATTAAACTCAGGACTCCTACGGGGGGCTTGATTGGCCCTAATCAAGCCTAATTGGTAACCGGTGACACTCGTCCCCATTCTTTTTGCAGACAGCTCGCACACAGCGGTTCTTGTATTTTTATCTTCATTTTACTGAGGTTATGAGGTGAGGAATAAGGTTAGGGTTAGGCATTATAGGCATAGTTTTACTGAGGTGAAGTTTTGGAATAAGGTTTGGTTTAGGCTGCATAGTTTTACTGAGGTTACGATAGTAATACGGTTAAAGGGGCCACACCATGCTTTTAAAAATATATATTTGATATAAATATTGGTCCATATTACAGTTTTATACAGGTTTTAGCCTAAACAACAACTCAGATATTGAAATGTCATGTTCTGTCAGTCTTTAATTTCACCCATTTCAGAAGCAATACCAAAATGCCCTTTGTTTGCAATAGCATGCTGTCTTTGGGCTAAAATTGGTACGATACAGAGAAGATACCATGGCACCATGCTAATCTTCTCTGTATCGTTCCAAATTCTAGCACCACTTTACCTCATGGTTCCACCTCATACATATAGTCTCAATAGAATATAGCCTTCCAAAAAGTACCGCCCAATAGGAAATGAGCCCCTGTGACATAGAATGGGGCAGATTTCAACCGTTCAGACACGCCCATTCCGAAAATCACTGAAATGAAAGGCAAGGCTTAGAGTTAATGATTTTTTCCCCATTTTTTTTAAGCTTGAAGAGACACTGGGAAGACCAAAAAACAAGATTTTTTCTTTTTTTAATTCATGGCGTAGTCCCTTTAAGTCTAATAGTTCTACTGAGGTTAAGAATACCTGCATGGTGTCCCCACTCTGAGGTCGCCACCACCAGGCATTCCCCCCACCCCACAGACAGCAGCAGAGGAGGAACAGTTACGTGTGTTGCAATGTTGCACTGCTGCACTGCTGCCCCTGTTCCCCTCAGTCAGCATGGGACATACCCTGAGTTGGCTGACAGACAGAACATCCCACCGGTAACACTCACAAATAGACCGCAAACAGAAGACTGTGAAGGAGCTAAAAGGGAAGCTGTGGCATCAGATTGGCTGGTTTTGGAAAACAGAGTGGGTGTGAAATTTTCTCTTTCATCTAAAAATAAACATTAAACAGTGTTCCTCCTGCCTCCGTTCTTTTTTCATTTCCTGCTAGCAAGGAGGAGACGGATGAATCACTTTGGAGGCTGGAGGGTAGGAGGTACACACAAGTACTTGCACATGCATATGCATATGCATGACTGTGTGCACACATAGCAGTGGTGTAAAGTAACTTACATGCAGGCTACTCAAGTACTTACTGTATGTAAAAAAAAAATAGGTATTTTTACTTTCCTGGAATATTTCTATTTTACTTCTACTCCACTAGAGGCAAATATTGTACTTTTTACTCTACAATTATTGGAAAACTTTAAATATTAGATACTTTGTGGATTTTGATTATTATTACAAAACATACATTAACCACTTCAGCCCTATATAAATCTACAAGCTCACAACAACATTTTGCGTTGCAAGTTTGCAACGTGTTTGTAGATCTGTTATTTTCAAAATATCTTTAATACATTTTAGATGATAACTTGTGAAACATAATTAATTATTTTACTTTTGGCACTTCAAGTTTATTTTGATGCCAATAATATTTTTTTTTAGTACAAGGCTTTTACTTGTAACAGAGTGTTTCTACACCACAGTATTCATACTTTTACATAAGTAAAAAGCTGTGAATTTGAGCAGCTATACCCTGTGTGTGTGTGTGTGTGTGTGTGTGTGTGTGTGTGTGTGTGTGTGTGTGTGTGCGTGCGTGCGTGCGTGCGTGCGTGCGTAGGTGCGTGCGTGCGTGCGTGCGTGCGTGCGTGCGTGCGTGTGTGTGTGCGTTGAGTGTGCCTGGCCTGATCAACAGTGCCCCTCCTTTAACGTGCGTGTGGTCAGCAGAGGTATTGCCAGGCTACAGACATGCCCACCCACCCACCCACATAGCCATGGACATAGCTGTTTATAGGGAGCCGGTTTCACCACTCCACAAAACTGAGGACTTTTTCCACCACTGGTACCTGAATGCTCACTCACACGCACAAACATGCACACACATAAATGCATGCATTGCACATGTGTACACATCGCATGTGCAGCACCTAGAACGTGGCATGCATTACACAGATGGCGCCTCAATAATATGTTTCTAAGACATGATAATAGATGGGTCATGATTTATCCCCTTATGGGAGCTGTAATACATCATACAAATGCGTGCACGCGTTCAATAACACCTAATCTAAATATGGTTAAGAAGAGTCATCTTTATATTGCTGGAATGGGAGTGTAATAAAAGCAATATATCTGAGCAGATTGGACAGTCAGACTAACTCTATAGTTTTGAAAGATAATCAGTAGTCAGTCACTTCTTTTAGGTATGGCAATATGACTGGTGTCTTGCACGCGCGCGAAGGCGCGCTTTCAAGACACCAGTCATGTTGCCATACATTAGCTTTTTATGAACTGGCGCCACTGGTGAGGACTCGAGGGAGTGAGGTGCATGGCGCTGAGTCGTTTCGTACTGTATATGCGGTTGTCCAGAACCAATATATAGGCATATAATGGAGATTTGGTTTTCCAGAATCATGATCCAACCGATATGCCATTATGCCCATAAATGAGCATGTGCTGATGACACCGGGGATCTCTATATATGGGCCTGAAAGGGACACAGGCAGACAGACATACAAACATATAGACAGACAGACAGACAGACATGACAGACAGACATGACAGACAGACAGACAGACAGACAGACAGACAGACAGACAGACAGACAGACAGACAGACAGAAAGACAGACAGACAGACAGACAGACAGACAGACAGACAGACAGACAGACAGACAGACAGACAGAAAGACAGACAGACAGACAGACAGACAGACAGACAGACAGACAGACAGACAGACAGACAGACAGACAGACAGAAAGAAAGAAAGAAAAGGCTCATTCATATACACTCTTAAAAATGTTGGGTCAAATGTTCAACCCTTTTGCTGGGTTGACACTGTTGGGTCAAAGGTTGGGTCAGTTTGACCAAACATTGGATTAAAAATACTTAAAATTAGTAAACCATCTGTTGGGCTATGGATGGCCCGCCCACATCATCAGATAAAATGCATTGAGTTCATAACCCAAGTGTTGGTATAGGCTTTTGAATTCGAGTTTACCCAACACATGGTTCACTGCATTGCACCAACTTGGGTTAAAATAGACCCGCCCTCTCTGTCTATCAACACATTGGTTTGTGAATTGCACCACTATTGGGTTAAACTAAGTGGGTGGGCAGTTACCCAGCATGCAACTGTGCTCCCAAACAGACATTTTTTCCATTATTTTATGGTTTTAGATAGAGAAAACAACATTGTATTGTAGATGATCGCAGTGGATGTAGCCCAGTCATAATCCCTAATTAAAAAATATATAAAAAAGACATAGTTGCTTACAGAAACAGAAACCATGACTAAGATGGTCCAGACTGACACATACAAACAGGTTTGCTGTTCTTTTAATGTGAAGCACCACATAATCTGTTGTGTTCAAAGTTGTGATATATCGCCACGACTAAATGCATAATTTACTCCGCATGCATTCTTCCTTGAGTAGATTAAGCATGAAAAATGTCATTGAAGAAAATGTTGTAAAAAAAAATGAATAGATTTAATGTGAATGAGCGTACAATCCCAACAACAAGGTCACTTTTAAGCCATTATTGGGTGTTAGATTCCAACCCATCAGCAGTATCACATTAACCCAAGAGCAAAGTCACTTTTAACCCATTACTTGGTTGTACAATCCCAACCCAACATGCTGGGTCACAGCCTTAACCCAACCCTGTTAATCTGCAATAACCCATGTTGGGCTGGTCCAAAACAGTGTTACGTGTTGGGTTACATAAATAACCAACTTGGGTTGTTTTTGACCCAACAATACTCCAAGGTGAGGTGAGTAGCTACTCACTTTTAGGTGAGTAACTACTCACCTTTTGTTGGTCAGTAAAAACTGACTGATGTGTCAGGATGAGAGAAATGGAGAAAATTCATTCACGAATACATTTATATAAAATTAAACTATATTAATTAAACATATCTCTTGCCAATTGCAATGAATTGATTCCCGATGAAGCCGGTCGATTTGACATATGGCCCAAGTGCGTGCCATCATGGGAGGAGTAGCGGTGGCAAAATAAAGTTAATCTAGGAGGGAAAAAAAGAAGGAAGGGTGGAACAAAGTCTGGTTGCCCTGCAGCTTCAACCGCACTAATAATACCACCCCACTAGACGCCATTAAAAGCACCTCTCAAAGTAAATTGCACTACCGCTCTTCAGGGAGGAATTATACGTGACGTTTGCACCCATTCAGAAAGGGAGAAACAGAACTGAATGGGTGAAGGTTCCTCCAGCTCGCCGATGCCGGCGATATAGAATTCTCGTAACTTGGCCTTCTGCTTGCTGTTGAAGTCCCTGTGTGTCTCCAGCGGGGCGTTATATCGCCCTCCAGACACTCCCCTGTGTGAGCTTATATTTCTCTGTTCAACCAGTCATCATCATCTCGAGCTGCTTTGCCTCTGGGCCTAGAGATGCCCACTGGCAGTATAACCCTGCAAAGTGGCAGTGTATGTGTGTGTGTGCGTGTGTGCGTGCGTGCGTGCGTGCGTGCGTGCGTGCGTGCGTGCGTGCGTGCGTCAGGTCAGGAGAAGAATGACTGTGAGGTGAGCCTCACAAAAGATCTTTCATCATCAAAGTCTTTATTTTCTTTGTGGATGTTTTTTTTTTCCTTACTTTTTTTCCTTCTCTCTCTCTCTTTTTCCCCCAAACTTTTCTTCAGTATAACTCATTGTGTTAATCCAGTTCTTTGCAGTGGTTCTCAACCTTTTCAGGCCGCGACCCCCAGAAGAATCATATTTTAACTGGGGACCCCCCACCCGGCAGGCAGGCAGATGGTATGGGATGTCTCAGTCAGTTGGCATCATCTTAACCTCAAGTCATGGCACATCTCTGAGGAGGATGTTTGACATCTGGGTTTGATGTTGTCAAAACTAAGTCATGCTGAAACTCTCAAGCACCGAGACGTGTTAATTCTGACAGTTAATATATTCTGCGGCAAGAATGCGTGCTTTTCAGGATCTACAGTATATGCAAATGAACTTGACTCAAATTACAGTAGATACAAGGAACTTGGTCACATCACTGGTTTACAGGTGTAAAGCAACAGGCATGATACATTTATTTTAAGAAGTACATTTAATTTTTTTCCCCGTTTCTACGGTTTCTTGGGCTGGCCCTGGAACGGTTGTTCATGTGCAACTAACAGGGGCGTTATACCGTCTTAGAGAGTGGGGGGGATGACATAACGGCGCCTCATGCACCCCGCGCACGCGAAATTTGGCGTTTTTTCTCTGTCTTGATCGCGTTTTATTCGGGTTTCCGCGGCTTATTTTTTTGCTAAACAATCGGGAACGGCACACTACACTTTCCCTTTGCCTCTCTCCACATGCACCAGCCAGCAAGATAGTCTATAGTTATAGTAGATGGAATTCTTGGTACCAACACTCCAACAGACAGACAACACAGTATCATATAATCATTCAGTTCCAAAAGCTTTTCAGTTAATCTACTTAATTTTACACCACTGTCTACTACTACAGCAAGCATGATGGTTCCCAAACGTTTTAGCCCGTGAAGCAAACTAAACATTAGGGTTACCAAAACTAGTAGCAGTGAAAATAGCAGATCTACAAGCTCACAACGAGTCGCTTCGCACTGCGTTGTGAACTTCTAGATCGGCTATTTTCAGGACCCATACAATGTGTCCACGACACGACCCACGCATCGATCCCGACCCTAGTGTTAGGAAACAGTGGTTCTGGTTCACGTAGCCACTAGCCTACAACAGTGTACATTAGCCAGCAGGCAGCATAGCATTAGCATCCATCATCATTACTCTAACTCTAATATAGCCACGACTCACCAAGTGTTGAGTTAGGATGAGAGGAGCAGAGGACGATGTTTAATGCCTTTATAGCCTACATGGTCTTGTCTTGGTGTTCTGTTTATATTCCTTTATGCCTGTGTTGTTAATTTCACCATGAGTCCATGACGCAAAGTAGTATACGCACGGACGACAGAGAGGTAAAGGGGCTTCCTATGAAAGCCATTTCCTCTCTGCACAGAAGCGCATTTCAAAACAAGAGTCTTTATTTAATTTTTTTCATATACAATCGATCATTCAACATGTTTATTTTGAAATTGTCCTGGAAATATAAGTAGCCATAACCCCTACGCGCATGTTGATGAGAGCCAGCTTGCAGCGCAGGGGAGGGAAAAAAATTAAAAAGAGCACCCCGGCCGGCCAAAGTGTGGAGAATATAATTATAATACCTTTTTAAAGTGACCATTTTGTTAGATTTGCATTTGTAGTTATTTTACTGTAATTTAACAACATAATAACCAGCACAGATAGAAAAAGAGACAATCATGGATTTATTTTAAAAGTAACTTTTATTTTCCCCCCTGGACCCTGGCTGGGTATAACCCTGCCATACCCAATTGACGCCCCTGGTCCTCACCGATGTATACACCGAGTTTGAAGTCGGACGGACGGTCCGACGGTTCTCAAGATATGTGAATATCAGAATAGTCGTACAGAGATGTGCATTGATTGTAAGATAGGCATATTAGTTTATTCATGTTTGAAGCCACTTTTATGTTTGCTGTGCTATATCTTTGGATGTGTTAAGGTAGAACTGTCTATTACTCTGATTTATGTCGCTGAAAGTTTGCTGTCTCCCACAAAGGAAGCTTCTTACAGAAAGTCATTTTAATGACGTGGTTGTTTATCATCAATTGCAGATAACTCCTACGACATGACAAAGAACCTGTTCCAGAATACTACATCTAAGAAATAGCACTATGGGGCTCCCCGCTGGCCCACACAAAAGCCTTTAGATTATGGGTGCGTTCGGAAATGCGCACTCAACGCACTGGTGTGCCGCACTCAACGCACTGGTGTGCCATGTTGTCGTTCGTTTATTCGGTGCACTTGGTGCGTTGTCGTTCGGAAATCCAGTGCGTGGCGCACCGGTGTGCTGAGTGCACGCACTCACCGACCCTACTCAGAAGATGGGGTTTGACGGTGTGGTGTTTTGATTGGTTGGTTTTTCATGGCCATGTCTCGAGCGCTTCTCAGCTGTGAACAATGGAGGAAATTACCGCAAAATGCACTTGCAGCTTCGTTGGTCGTCTGGGCTTGATAGTTTCACACACATCAACTTGTAAACTAACAGCAGGTATGCCAATGTTAGGAATTACATCTCCTTTCAATATCAACGTTACGTTAGCAACTGCTGCTTTTCAGAAAGTTTACGTTCAGAGTTCAGAGTGAAAAAGCGCACAGCTGCCTCTTAAGTGCCTCTTAACTGGTCGTTCGTAAATAAGCCACACTGAACGCACTGTATAACATCACGCCCACTGCACTCACTACACTGAGCAGAGCACACACCCGGTGCGGGTTATCGAACGCACCCTATATCAGAACCTTAAAAAAAGTTAAAAAAGAAATTACCATAATGTATTAAACACCTGCAACGTGCCTTTTGGCCTAAGGTTGACGCTAGAGGAAAGGTCATCAGGTCGCCAAAATCTGTAGGGAACATCCTTCAATCTGCCTCTAGGATTATTAGATGCCAGCAGGGACGTGCTGGCCATTGGGAAAAGCGGGACAACTCCCGAACGGCCAGTTCATTCTCGGCCCGTCCAGGCCGGGCCATTAGGAAAAAAATAAACTGTTTGCACAAAAGTAAAAATTAAACTGTTTGCACAAAAGTAGTGAAAACAGCCGATCTACAAGCACACAACGCCTCGCACCGCGAGGCGTTGTGTGCTTGTAGATCGGCTGTTTTCACTAGTTTAAATCATTTTTTAAATGATAAATACAAAACAAACGGTTTTGGACATACAAGGTTTCCACCCAACAACAACGAAATATAAGCCTAATTCATGTAATTGGCCCACTGGCTTGTCACTTGTCATGATCTGAAATGAAAAATCTTTGAGTAGCAGCAGCGCTAGAGATCTCTCTCTATAGCGCGCACTGAGGGGCTCTCCAACTCCTTTTCCCTGGCTGAATCAGGGGCCCAGCACGTCCCTGGATGCCAGGTCATGTACTGGATGTGCACAGCACGTTCCAGGGCAATCTGTCCATTCCATTTTGAGATATATTCCGTGCACATTGAAATTTTGACCTCAGTGTGGACCCAGAGGAAAGGTACACTCATCTTCTGGGGAGCATGAAGGTGCACAGCAAATTCCATGGCAATCAATATCTTGTTTCGGAAAAAATAGTTGGATGGACTGATGGGTCTAAAAGTATTACATTGAAATGTGTCACCTGGACTGCCTGGTTAAAGTTGTAAGCCAGGGGTCTTCAACAGGGGGTCCGGGACACCTAGGGGGTCCTCAGAGTTACTACAGGGGGTCCTTCAAATCTTTGTGTGATAGAAACCTTTTTTATATTAACCACTTGAGCCCTAGCGTCCATATTCGGAGAATTCTTTCGCCAAAAATAGCAGATCTACAAGCTCACACAATGTGAGATCGGCTATTTTCGGCAAAGAGGTTTGGTGTAGAGGGGAAAAAAGAGCACACTAAGTACAGAGTGAAAGGTCAAGTTTATTAAGTATTGACGGTTCAAGTGGTTACATATCTGATAACACAAATTGACATGAATCCACAATACACTGATGATTGTGCTGTCAAACGATGAAACTATATGGAATCTGGGGGTCCCTGCTTCATCTCTCTCAGCTAAGGGGTCTTTGGCCTGAAAACATTGAAGATCCCTGTTGTAAGCAGTAACTCAATCAGAACAATCTCAGTATAATTGATCTCATTAATCCCAGTTCCTTCATGGAGTAGGCGTTATTTTATAAAACAATGTGTGATTAAATGAGAAATTAGTTCACAACCACAAACTAAATGCCTATTTAATACCCTTGAATAAATAATGCACACGTTGTTTTGCTTTTAAATGTGAATCCAAAATTGATTGTGCTTTGTCCTCCACATGGACACGTTTTAAGTCAATTGCAACTTGTCTTTTCTTCACTGAACTTCATAACAAATGCAATAAATGGACGTGGCAAAGCATAGTGCTAGCAGGGGGTCGAATAACAGCAGATGGCACATGTCATACCTCTTCAAAGGCAGATGAACAGTAGGTGAACAGCATGGGGCTGACTAGGATCTACAGAGCACTGATTCACTATTACATTAGTCAGAGCACTGGACAGACAAAGGCATCAATAGACAACAGTCCCCAGATCTGGTGCTTTTTCACTTTGTAGTCAAACAGCAAATTAAGTCAAAAATCACCATTTTCCAAAATTCTAATAATTAGCATGTTGTCCTCTACATATACGGTTTTGCACAAGTTCTTCGAAAGTTAAGTTACGTTTATGATGAACATTAGCAAATTTGGTTTTGTAACGTGGCTTCTCATTATCTGCACACAAACATAGGACAAAGCTATTCATAGTTCAGTACTTGATGTGCTGGTCATGTTTTATACTGCCTTTTCTGCATCTATGTAGCAAGGTTTGTGACATACTGTAGAAGCCTTGTTATTTTTGCATTGTTGATGTTTAAACATATTCACCTTATTCTTGGGCCTGCTCCAGGGTGGCGCCATACACTTATTTGCACCCCTCTTCTGTTCCTCATCTGCTGCACTTGAACAACATGCTGCGTCTGGCTGCATGGTGCCTAAAATGGGGATGTACGCACACGGCACGTAACGGGCAACGCAAATAGACGTGCTAATATGAACAGCTGGGCGAGGAAGCGAGCATTGTTGGTAAATAAACATGACTAAGACTCGGTGAATTAAAAATAGAATGTGACAATGTCCATATTATTATTGTCTTGCAACAATTGCATGACGCACTGTAGAGATGGGCGAAAATACATTGAAAAGTATTTTGATACAAAATACAAATACTGGGTCAAAAAATGTATCAAAATACAAAATACAAATACAGGCCAGAGAAATGTATTTAAGATTCAAATACGTATTTTGTATTTTGAAAATACATAAATACTTTTTATAAAAATTGATGCAATGATTAGTAATTTTATAGATTGACTAAATTAAATTAATTGCCTGTCAGAATTTAGAAGAATAAAGTGCCTTCAAGAAGATACGCGGTCACCGCCTCCTAGTAATTCATTCTCAATGGGAGACGGGCGGCTATTTTGGCCGAGCGGAGAAGTTTTGGGGCGGCAAGGCGAGCGGCCGCGGTCCCGTGAAATCCCCACGAGCGTGCTCGTTTGTGCATGCATATTGCAGGCAGCGATAGATGGATTGCGTTCATCTTTGTGAAATACAGCGTGGCGTTTACTCACTGAGCGAGTGTGTTTGTGTCTCACCGCAGTGCGGTAACCGCTGACCCAAGCGGCAGCCATAGCGGTGACAGCGTATCATGTGGAAGGCATTAAATTGAAGGCACTTAAAGTGAGTAAACGCCACACGGTATTTCACAAGGATGAACACAATCCATCTCTCACTGCCCATGTACGCATGCACAAACGAGCACGCTCGCAGGGATTTTCACGGGACTGCGCCCGCTCGCCTCGCCGCCTCAAAACTTCGCTGCACGGCAGAAATATTGAAAATGAATTACTAGGAGGCGGTGACCGCGTATCGTCTGGAACCCACTTTACCGTTATCTTGTAAAGGAACTATGGCATGAGACTGAATGCACAGGTGCCTCTGTGCCAATACTTCATAGAGTGCAAAACCGCTCTGCCAGCCTTATAATAATAACTAAAACTGCACTCTGTCGAGGTGCCAACTTGCGTCTTGTGCACAAGTAGGCCATGTATGGCCTGCTTGTGCGCCAGCAGAGGGCGCCATGAGGTGCGCTCAACACCGGCATGACCACTGGCGATGCCAGTGACATCACCACTGACATCACCAGGAATGCTGGTCCCTCATTGGCTGTTAATGATGACATTGCCAGAAATGCTGGTCCATTATTGTGCTACGTGCTTAAACACACAGAGCTACCTACCTACCAACCTACACACACACATACATACGCAGATGAATGCAGTACTTGTGCGCAAGTAATTCAAAATTGTAATCATAATGCACTTTACAGCAAATTAGATTGAAAGAAAATGTGTCTTTCCCCCTACAGTTTAAACCTTTGTGAATGTTTAAACTGTGTCTGTTTGAGAATACAATTACATTAAAAAGTATTTTGTATTTCAAATACAGAAAATACTAGACCTGAAAGTATCTTGATACAAATTACATCCAATTTTTTTCCATCCCAGCCAAATACAAATTACAAAATACAAAAAAGTATTTCAAATACGTATTTCAAATACATGTATTTCAAATACTGCCCATCTCTATCATGAAAAGTAAGTTGAAGCTTGTGTTGTGTATTTCTGTCTGGCAGGGGTGTAAAGTAACTAAGTACATTTAACTCAAGTCCTGTAAAGTTGAGGTATTTGTACTTGAGCACTTCCAGTTTCAAATACTTTTACTTATACTCCACTACATCTCAGATCGAAATATTGTACTTTTACTCCACTACAATTATTTGAAAATCTTATAGTTGGTAGTTACTTTGCAGATATAAATTATAATATTATAAAACATACATAAACCACTCACGCACACGCACGCACGCACGCACACACTCATCCTTAACTGACTCACTGAGCCCGTTCCGAGCGACTCGTCATTCCAACTAGAATATGCTGACGTGATCCTGAACTCCTCTGGGGACCTGGATGGATAGCTAGGAGATGTTTAGCTGTATGTACTGTATGTGTGTGCCTCTTACAGAGTTATGGAAGAAAAGCATACATACCTGCAGGAGGAACTTACGGGAGCTCAATATCCCACACTGCTGATATGACGCTCATGCTTGCATAAACCCCTGGGGCTTCCAAAATCCGTTAGGTTCTGACATTTCTAAAAAGGGCCTTTTGGTGAAAATATCTAAAATAGCAGGACCTCCAAGCTCACAATGCGTTGCAGTCGGCTATTTTTGGTGCTTGATACCACACTGAACTAAGCATAATCAAATCATTACTGGAGATGTGGTGTACGGCATGGATTTCTACACAGAGAGGGCAATTCAACATACGGTACTTTCAACATAAGATGCTGCATTCAAGTTCAGGAGAGTTTGAACAAGGCAATTCTCTTGAATGCTGCCTTCAGGTATGGCATGGAAAGAGGGCATTTGCGTTTCATTCACCATGGTAAAAACTGCATTCATGGTCTGGAGAGGGCACTGGTAAAGAGAAGGGTACGTTGCCCCTATCCATGCCAAACTTTGCACACAGCCACACACACTCCTTGGCTGCCAAATCACAACCTCCGCCCCTGATTTCTCACATGGCCCTGTTCTACCGCCACCATCAGGCAGATTTTTGCAAAACACATTTTTGGACATTTCATTATATACTGCGACCTTCGGTCGCAATAAATATAAACATATTTAAAACAAATTACCAAAAGAATAATCAGATTTTTTGGGGGGTCAATTTAAACACATTAAACCAAGCCTTTTTTGATTGATTGAATACTTTATTATTCCAAAATATGAAACAGCCCAAAGGTACAGTATAAGTTAAGGCATGATTAATTATTGTGCCTATAATTAGAGATACAAAGCAGTATCTCTAAAGTCATGTCGTCAACTTGGATCTGTCCCATTTCCCATATTCCCTCCTGATTGGCTACGATTGCCTTCTTAAGTTTGTGTATGCGACGTGACGGTCGTTTATCTCCCGATTAGGGAGTCTTACTGGTGATATCCTCAAAACAGTGAAGCTTACATGCGTTAAAATTGTATAGCCTACTCTGTGGATGAATTGAATTGAATACATATAGGAACACAATGTAAACAAGTCCCAAGGACTTTTTAGTGTTATCCCTTTAACCTAAATCAGTGTTGCATTGGTCCAGTCACGCGTGTAGACGCTGCGTCGCCGCCCGTATCTTTTCTGAGCAGTGTCACTTAACCCTTTCAGTGCCACCTTTTCACCACTAGAGGGCGCCCAATGGCCATAGAATCCACCATAGACAAGCGCTGTATATGCACAAGCCGTGCGCAGCCATGACGCGCCTGAACACTTTCCTTTGTGCATGAACAGGGACAGGATGAAGTTAGCTTGAAGTTAGCTATTGGCTACCAAGCATTTTAGAAGCCCTATTTTCGGCGATTTAGCCATGATTAAACCTTGCACACCTCATGGATATGCATGGAACAGAGAAAATGAGCTCTAAAGATCCTGGATTGCATTGGAGTGGATGGTAAATATCGGCGGCGCGACGCTCTCGCGGCCCGTGTAAACAGATGACGGCCGGCGGCCCGGCTCAAAAAGGAAAAAAAAAATATAATAATAAAATGTCGACACTGTGTCAGAACATGTCCATATATGGGCATTCCCAGATCACACTTGCAAATTAATGACATCCTTATCCGTTGTATGTCCATATATGGAGATCCCCGTCCCAATGTCATCAATATTAAGGGCATATCTGGGAATGCCCATATATGGGCATGTTCTGACATGTCCATATATGGGCATTCCCAGATCACATTTGCAAATTAATTACGTCCTTGTCCGTTCTATGCCCATATATGGAGATCCCTCTCCCGATGTCATCAATATTAAGGGCATATCTGGGAATGCCCATATTTTGGTAATGGCCATATATGGGCATGTTCTGCCGTAACTGGTCTGACAGACATCCCTGGCCAGATAGCCAAGAATGTCGCCCTGAGGCGTCTTACTAGTATTTGTATACTTCTGGTTGGTAAGTTGAGGAGCGATGGTTAATAGTGTGGGCAGGCTGCTGGAAAGCCAGGAAAACGATCCTGAGCATGAGGAAGACAGTAAAATTAAAAATAATCACTTAACTCTGTGCAAACTTTTACTTTAGAGGCCGACGAGGACGACATACACTCGGTTACTTCCCCGCACCACCATGGTCTCCTGTGGTCTCTCCCAGCTGTTTTCATCCAGTCATCCTGTCAGGGAGGCAAACCCCGCACTGCTGCATTATTCACACACACACACACACACACACACACACACACACACACACACACACACACACACACACACACACACACACACACACACACACACACACACACACACACACTGCCATGAGGACGGAGACAATCGGAAGTCCCCGGCACCACGTGGTAGTATATGCAAAGCTGAAGGAGGGGATGGGGGGTGGGGGTGGTTGCGGGGGAGTGCCGTCTTTGCCACAGTCCTCTCACAGCCCTGCGTGATCGTATGAAGCTGAACATGCATGGGAACCACAAAGAAGATATTCTGCGTGCATGTGTGTGTGTGTGTGTGTGTGTGTGTGTGTGTGGTATGATGATGCGGGGGCGATGAGGTAGTGCAGTGTGCAATGTGCATGCGTGCATACGTGGGTGTATGCATCCGCCTATAGACGGCTGCATGTGCACATTATGAGCATTTGCATATCCTTGTGCATTTGTGAGCGTGTTTGTGCGTGTATAGGCTAGCTGCTGTGTGTGTGTGTGCGCGCGCGTGTGTGTGTGTGTCTTTCTTTCTCTCTCCCTTCTCTCTCTCTCTCTCTCTCTCTCTCTCTCTCTCTCTCTCTCTCTCCTGGTCACATGTGCGGATAACACTGAATATTGCTTAATGTTATTTTCACCCTGTTTTCCCGGAGGTATTGCATTCATGCAATACATTCATTACCACCATTCATCACGTTCACACAGCTGTGGGCTTCCCCTGGTGCTGGCGGTGTAAAAAAGCAGCACCCTTTGATGCTATAAATACATTTCCTGGTGAAAAAAAAACTACACCAAAATCACACCTCCCCCCGTGGCCTTGACGGAGACAAATCTAACCATCAACTTTTATTGAATGAAAACCCCCTTGTATGTGATAGAGTTATTTCATAATCTGAGGTCTGGAAGGGTATGGGCTCTGTGATTGAAAAATGACAAATGTGAGCCTGCCGTGGTTGTGGGAACTAAAGGGGAACCTATATGGCGTCACATGATGTTTATGTCTGTTTAATGACTAAATGAAATAGAAAAGCAATTTTACAATCACATAATAATCACATGCACAAGCACACATGTACAGTATGCATGCACGGCACGCACGCACGTACACACACATGGTACAGTATATCGTCGTTGTTGGGCGGAAACCTTATATGTCCAAAACCGTTCGTTTTGTAATTATCGTTTTCTAAAAGGTTCTACACTAGTGAAAACAGCCGATCTACAAGCACACACCGCCTCGCACCGCGAGGCGTGTGCTTGTAGATTGGCTATTTTCACTAGCTTTGCGCGACAGTCTTTTATGATGAAGCAGTGCTTTACTCTACGAAAAAATGATGTGAAACTTGCGGAGGTACAAGGTTTCTGCCCGACAGTGACGATATGTGTTAATTGGAGGAATTAATTAACCTAATAATAAGTTAATTGGAGGAAGGGTTTTATTCGTAAGAACCCTGTTGCCACTTTATGCCTGCCTGCCTGCCTGTGTGCGTGCATGCGTGTGTGTGTGTGTTTGGGTGGTCTATGCACTGCAGGTTTATATGCATATTATGGCCAAGCCTGATCTCCATTGGCATCCATGTGTGTGTGTGTGTGTGTGTTCGTGTGTTCGTGCGTGCGTGCGTGCGTGCGTGCGTGTTGACTCAGTGTGATTGAGTCGGTGTTGGCCGCAGGCTCCAGCCGTGTTCTTCTCTCTCCATCCGTCAACGTGCTGATCCGGGTAGACAGGCGGCCTGTCAGACCCGGAGAGCCCCAGACTCTCTCTCTCTAATCCCACTCTTTGCATGTACCAGCACGCTCTGGGCCCCGAGAACACGCGCCCCATAGAAACTAATCCATTGAGCCTGCGTCCATGCGTCAGTCACAAAACCAGTTAGGAGGAAAGGAGCCCAGCGAGCAACGCCATGTCAAGTGCGGTCCTCAAAGCTGAGGGAATCGATGAACACACACAGCGTAATTTGGGATGCGAATGGTCAAATGATGTAGGCTGTGTATGCTTAGCAAGAGGGAGACCATGTGCAGTTTGAAGAGATGGCTTGGTGCACCTGATACCTGCATTAGTGCATTATCATCCCTTAGTATGGGTCTGTTATCACCGTTGCCATCCCTTAGCTCAGTAGTCTGACTACTGGCTACCAGGAGGAGCTGGTAGACCCGTTATCACCCTTAGTCTTGTCAGTGCAATGTGCCAACACACGTTCAAGGGAATGAAAAAGAAAAGTCCTACCCACGCTGGAATTCGAGACTACCAGGATGGGAATTCTAGCCATGCGCTACTGAGACATTTTTGTTTTATTGACCAAACCGCGTCGGAGGCGCGCCGTCTCATGCGACGATGAACCCCATGAGGCCCCACGAGGGAGCGGTAGCGACCGAGTCACCAGTCCGAACGGTGTGAACGTCGCCTGAGCCGACTCAGCGCTGTTACCGAGTTATGTTCCGTTATATGGACATAATAGTAAATATTAAGCCCCCCTGGTTGGTTAGCTCACTCAGTAGCGAGGGTTAGCAGGTAATCCAACGGCCTGGGTTTGATTCCCGCTGAGGGAACGACCAGTAAATTATTCCTCTGAACGTGTGTTGGCGCATGCGCATGCAATGACAAGATCAAGGGTGATAACGGGTCTGCCATGTGGTAGACAGTAGTCAGACTACTGAGCCTAAGGGATGACAACGGTGATGTGTCTGTTATCACAACGGTGATAACAGACCCATACTAAGGGATGACAGCGTGGACATCGGCTGCTTTGTTAGTAGGATTGAGCCGTTCTCCCTGTCAGTATACAGGCCTCTGTTCATAAGCCACTGTTTGTTTTACAAAACGTTTGTCTACCAACCACCACTTTATATGCATTTGCATTTGTTCTAAAACCTGAACATTATGTCCCTCCATGAAATCCAACAATATAAGATGATAAAAACATCTCATATATGCATAGTTTATGAAAGGAGCTTATTGGAGGCTACGGTTATGAAAATGCCGTCCCCCTTGAAAACCTAATAAAGCCTCAATATGCAAATGGGGTTCTGGTGTGTATACGGTACCACCACATTCACGGGGTGGTCATGTATTAAACACACTTCCCCTTCTCAAATATTCATAGGAGGCGATTTACTCATTAATCTTTCATTATCTTCCATCTCAATTTTGCATACATCAGGGGCTTCAGAGTCATTATTGGTTAGGATCAGATGCTGCATGGTAAACCTTTCATTCTGCATTTTCCCATGTGAAGACAGCACGATGTTTATTCGTTCAGATACTCCTTCTTCATCCCATAATTCTTCCACCCCCCCCCCCTCCCCCACCCCCCCCATATCACAGTTTTTTCCTGTAGGACAATGTTTATTCTGTTTATCCTGTAGCACAATGTTTATTCTTTCAGATACTCCTTCTTCATCCCATAATTCTTCCCCCCCCCCCCCCATATCACAGTTTTTTCCTGTAGGATTACAGCTTGCTGTCAAGATCTGAGTCATCATAAAGAGTTGGTAAGGTCTCTGTTTCTCTAGGAAAGGGAACAGAGTGAGTGGGATGTGTGCGTGCACATCACTGTGCCCCCCAAAGCGTGACGGGATCGCAGCAGCCGCACGGATACTCGGCTGACAGTGCATGTGGACACTGCATTGCTCACTTGTCGGTGTCGCTCCGGCACGCACAGCAAATCGATTCCCATGCAAGCATGCAAACACGGGAACATGGCAAACTGAACGACTGCAACACCATGCTCCCATCATTAAAACACTACTGGACGGCTGAGTCTTACAAGCAATTACCTTGAATGTAACACAACCTCTCAAATATTACAGCTTGCATCTTCCGACACTTTCGCATGTACACTGCCAGTTGAGTTACCTGTGGCCAGGCACGCGCACACATAGACATCAAAGGGGGCTGCAGCCCCTGCCCTTTCATCAGTCTGTAAAAAGTCCCTCTCCAGACCATGAATGCAGTTTTACTTTTCACTATGCTGAAAGAAATGCAAATGCCCTCTTTCCATGCCAAACTTGAAGGCAGCATTCAAGAGAATTGCCTCGTCTCCTGAACTTGAATTGTCCCCAGTATTGACTTGATTATGCTTAGTTCAGTGTGGTATCACATACCGAAAATAACCGACCTCTGCGACGCGTTGTGAGCTTGGAGGTCTGCTATTTTCGATATTTCCACCAAAAGGCTCTTTTAGAAATTTAAGCCCCTGCCTCTCTAAATTCTCTGCACATCCCTGCCTGTGGCACACCATATCTTTGCATTCTATCCATTACAGACATAGCAGAAGGCACATCCTATATAAATTGGCCGATGGCCAAAGGATTGCCTTTAAATTGTGTGTGCGTGTGTGTGTGTGCGTGTGTGTGCGTGTGTGTGCGTGTGCGTGTGTATGTGTGGTGGTGGTTGGTCTGAGATGAAACGAAGTACAGGGTTGGGAGAGATCAGTGAATCTCCCTGCTCGGTACTTTTGGCTTCCCAGCTCCGCCCCCGTCGTGATTAAGGTCGAACTTGCAATGTGATCCCACTGATTAGCATAGCCGGCCGTATAGGAAAACAAGGCTGGGAGACAGTGTGTGGGATGTCAGGGGGAACACGGGTGGGTGGGGACTTTATCGACTTGCCGCCCCGGTTCCCATTAATAATATACAGCGACTTAACACGCCCACACCCACTGCCATGCAGCATACAGACAGAAATCCGCAGACAAGAGAACCCACGCACGCACGCATGCACAAACATATCACACACACAGCACACACAGCACACACACACACACACACACACACACACACACACACACACACACAGTGTACACACATGTACACAGCACAGGTTACAACAGAAAAACAGATAGATGTACAGATTGCGACCGTCAGGTGGCAGTTAGTATGACAACGTCCAGCACATGTCCGTCTGTCACGCTAAAACACAACATTTCGACCATCCATGAAGGCAGGTCACAAAAAGTTGTAAGTGACCCATTTGGGTACTCACATGCATGGGGCTGTGGCGCGTCACTGATCAACTGTGACTTTCATCAGTTTAGTTGGCCAGGCCACGCCCCCTGCAACTTTATCATACATTTTAACATAAATGGGACCATATTTGCACAAAACGCATATCATGGTTGTCATATATGCTATATATGTTAATGTTCTATATAAAGATATATGGTGAGTGTGCCTTTAAGAACATCACGACACTGCCGCAAAGCAGGTCCGTTTCATAGTGATTACGTCAGGACGTATGTTGTACTGCTATGCATGCATTACGCGCCACTCTGTACTACACTGTTTGTTGATACTGCTGCTCTGCATAACCTTTAAGTAAAGCCTCTTCTATTTGGATTATATCTCTTGTGTGGACATTGCCATTCATTACATGGTGTCAGAAGTGGGATATAATCCAAATAGAAGAGGCTTTACTTGATAAAGTCAAAGCCATCAGAGAGCTACCATCACCACAGAACGTGCAGGAGCTGAGGCGAGTCCTGGGCATGTTCACGTACCTGGGAAAGTATATCCCACACCTGTCTACAGTGGGTCAGCCACTTTATGAACTGTTGAGATCCCAAACTGCATGGACGTGGGACCACGCACAGCAGGAGGCGTTCCAGCGCATCAAAGACATCCTGTCTACTTCTCCAGTTCTGAAATTCTATGACGTGACTCTACCTACTACTGTGTCGGCTGACGCCAGCAGCTATGGCATCGGCGGAGTGTTGCTGCAACAACACGATGGAGACTGGAAGCCAGTCGCTTACTGTTCACGTCGTCTATCTGAGGCCGAAACCAGGTACGCCCAGATTGAAAAGGAGTGCCTGGCGAGCGTCTGGGCGTGCGAAAGGTTCGAAAAATACCTTGTGGGCCTTGATAACTTCAAGCTCGTCACCGATCACAAGCCCTTAGTGCCACTAATGAACAAAAAGGACCTGGACAATGTTCCAATACGGTGCCAGAGACTGTTAATGAGATTAATGAGATTCAAACCAACGGCTGAATACGCACCGGGCAAGACCTTGACTGTAGCGGACACCCTGTCACGTAGTCCACTACAGTGTGTGACAGAGGACACTCACTCAGATGTGGAGTGTTACATTGCAGCCGTTGTTAACAACATGCCAGCTACACCACAAAAGCTGGAGATCATAAGAGCAGCCACAGAAGCTGACAGCAACCTGCAGATGGTGCTGGAATACGTCAAGTCCGGATGGCCAGACTACGTGACCGGTGTCCCAGTAGCCATCAGAGACTATTTCCCTATACGGGCTGAATTGTCTGAGTACAATGGAATTGTGACTCGAGGATGTCGCATGATAATCCCAAACCTTCAAAGAGCGGAGGTCCTGGATCGGATCCATGATGGTCATCAGGGTCTGACAAAATGCAGAGAGCGGGCTAGCACGTCGGTGTGGTGGCCTGGCATCTCATCTGAAATCAAGCAGAAAGTCCAGTCTTGTCAGGTTTGCCGTGAGATGAGACCCACTCAACGCAAAGAGCCCCTCATCTCAACCCCTCTACCTGACCGGCCCTGGAAAAGAATTGCTATTGACCTGTGTGATCATAACAAACACACTTACCTCGTCGTGTCAGACTACTTCTCCAGGTTCCTCGAGATACTCCACATGCCAACAACCACTGCCTCACAGGTGGTGTTAAAGCTAAAGACTGTATTCGCGAGATTCGGGTCCCCGGACCAGGCCCAGAGTGACAACGGGCCACAATTTGCATGTGAGGAGTTCCGAGAGTTCGCTAGAGAGTACGACTTTGAGCACATAACGTCGAGTCCCCATAATCCGCAAGGAAATGGACATGCAGAAAGAGGAGTCCAAATCGCAAAAACGATCCTGCAGCAAAAAGACCCTCTACTCGCTCTCATGTGCTACCGCTCTACACCTTGCACAACTACAGGAGTGAGCCCAGCTGAACTGCTAATGGGCAGAAAGATAAAAACGACACTCCCAACGCTTGAGAAAAACCTTCTTCCTCGATGGCCTGACCTGGAAGCCGTCAGGACCAAGGATGCAAAGGAGAAGGAGAAACACGCGTTCTACTTCAACCTTCGACATGGAGCAAGAGCCCTGCCGTCGCTGAGACCTGGTGATCCTGTCCTCGTGAAATTGGACCATCAGCACACCTGGGGAACACCCGCTGTCATCTCTGGCGACAGTGCGACTCCGAGATCCTACGTCATCGAGACACAACAGGGAGCGACACTGCGGCGCAACCGAAGACCTTGACTGTAGCGGACACCCTGTCACGTAGTCCACTACAGTGTGTGACAGAGGACACTCACTCAGATGTGGAGTGTTACATTGCAGCCGTTGTTAACAACATGCCAGCTACACCACAAAAGCTGGAGATCATAAGAGCAGCCACAGAAGCTGACAGCAACCTGCAGATGGTGCTGGAATACGTCAAGTCCGGATGGCCAGACTACGTGACCGGTGTCCCAGTAGCCATCAGAGACTATTTCCCTATACGGGCTGAATTGTCTGAGTACAATGGAATTGTGACTCGAGGATGTCGCATGATAATCCCAAACCTTCAAAGAGCGGAGGTCCTGGATCGGATCCATGATGGTCATCAGGGTCTGACAAAATGCAGAGAGCGGGCTAGCACGTCGGTGTGGTGGCCTGGCATCTCATCTGAAATCAAGCAGAAAGTCCAGTCTTGTCAGGTTTGCCGTGAGATGAGACCCACTCAACGCAAAGAGCCCCTCATCTCAACCCCTCTACCTGACCGGCCCTGGAAAAGAATTGCTATTGACCTGTGTGATCATAACAAACACACTTACCTCGTCGTGTCAGACTACTTCTCCAGGTTCCTCGAGATACTCCACATGCCAACAACCACTGCCTCACAGGTGGTGTTAAAGCTAAAGACTGTATTCGCGAGATTCGGGTCCCCGGACCAGGCCCAGAGTGACAACGGGCCACAATTTGCATGTGAGGAGTTCCGAGAGTTCGCTAGAGAGTACGACTTTGAGCACATAACGTCGAGTCCCCATAATCCGCAAGGAAATGGACATGCAGAAAGAGGAGTCCAAATCGCAAAAACGATCCTGCAGCAAAAAGACCCTCTACTCGCTCTCATGTACCGCTCTACACCTTGCACAACTACAGGAGTGAGCCCAGCTGAACTGCTAATGGGCAGAAAGATAAAAACGACACTCCCAACGCTTGAGAAAAACCTTCTTCCTCGATGGCCTGACCTGGAAGCCGTCAGGACCAAGGATGCAAAGGAGAAGGAGAAACACGCGTTCTACTTCAACCTTCGACATGGAGCAAGAGCCCTGCCGTCGCTGAGACCTGGTGATCCTGTCCTCGTGAAATTGGACCATCAGCACACCTGGGGAACACCCGCTGTCATCTCTGGCGACAGTGCGACTCCGAGATCCTACGTCATCGAGACACAACAGGGAGCGACACTGCGGCGCAACCGTCGTCACCTGCAACATGTCCCTGTGCCGGCTGGAGACACACCAGCTCAAGCACCTGATGGACTGCAACAAGAAGCTGCTACACAGCAGCCTGACGGTGTCATTGCCACTGACACTGCCTCACCAACACCAACTGCCCGTCTGCCACCCGCAAGAGATGGACTGTTGTACACACGGTCCGGCAGACTGAGCAAACCCGTGGACAGGCTGACTCTGTGAGTATGAAAGACTGAGCAAACCCGTGGACAGACTGACTCTGTGAGTATGAGTGACTTACCAAAAAAAAGAAACACGAAAAAAAAA
This sequence comes from Nannobrachium achirus, assembly GCF_963921795.1. NCBI lineage: Eukaryota > Metazoa > Chordata > Actinopteri > Myctophiformes > Myctophidae > Nannobrachium > Nannobrachium achirus. The sequence continues at coordinate 23,268,697 of NC_137814.1, read as the reverse complement.
GAGACTCTTGTCTATATTGTTCAGTTTGTGAAATGAAAAAAAAAAAAAAAAAAAAAAAGAGAAGAATTGTGATATGTGATATTTTGTGCATGGCTGATGCTTGCGTTTGATGCTATGTTGTTTTGTTGTTCTGAGAAGATTGGTTGAATATTGTTGATTATTGATGCTAGTCTATTTTGGTTTTGGACAGTTGAACACAGAAGGCTTATAAGTGCAGTTGCTGTATAATTTTGTTTTGGTTTACAAGAAAAGAAAAACAAAAGTTGAAAAGGGGAGATGTCATATATGCTATATATGTTAATGTTCTATATAAAGATATATGGTGAGTGTGCCTTTAAGAACATCACGACACTGCCGCAAAGCAGGTCCGTTTCATAGTGATTACGTCAGGACGTATGTTGTACTGCTATGCATGCATTACGCGCCACTCTGTACTACACTGTTTGTTGATACTGCTGCTCTGCATAACCTTTAAGTAAAGCCTCTTCTATTTGGATTATATCTCTTGTGTGGACATTGCCATTCATTACAATGGTAATTGAAAGGCAGTTTTTCACTAGCAACATGAACCATAAAGTATTTATGACGATGTTTATTAAGGTTAGAAAATCAAAGAGGAAAATGAATGGGGTCCAGTGGAGAAAAAATCTTGTTGGTACCTCACGGGGGGAAAACAGTGCAACTAGCGGCCAATCATGGGATCTTTCTCTTCCGGGAAAGCTTCATGAATAATCCAGCCAACAACACCCCTGGTTGACACAACTCAAAACTGGTACAAACTAAACCAAACAACTAAAATAACTTACAGTTTGTCATTGACGCACAACAGGAAACAGAGAAGGTGTAGCTGCTGCTCTCTTCAAGGATCTCTGTCAAACTGAGAGTTTTTTGCACCCCAAGCTGAACTAACTAAAAACTATTGACAGAGCAGGTGTCCTAAACGAACCCAATCAAGCACATCAAAGGCTCTCTGCGCATGCCAAGGACATTATTGACCTAACTCAATTAAAGGTGATACACCATGCATTTAAAAAGTATTTATGTCATATTGTTTATGTCCCAAAAACGTTTTTCAAAAGGTTTGAGGCTAAATTACCACTCCTGAATAGAGAGCCTCTCATTTTTGAATGGCTCTCAGAGCATTGTCAGCTGCAGTACCACCTTTGGCCTGAACTGCGCCCCCCCCCCCCCCCCCCCCCCCCCCCCAAAAACGGCCATCGATGACGTCATCGACGGCAGCAAATCTGGACAGCCTGTTTTGAGAACCCGTGGGATGCTTTTAACCTCCGCCTTCCCAAAACTAGAGAACGACACAACGGTCAGAAATGGGACTTTGTGAGGATAGAAGGTGCTAGTGGGACCCAAAAAAAAAGGTTTTAAAATAGGAAAAGTGAAATTTCATGGTGTATCACCTTTAACATCAAAGGATATCTGCGCATGCCTGTTGCAGGCAAGGCAGCCAATATGTTTGGCCTTTCCAACATGTATCGTATGTGATGTATATTCATACATACACAATAGTACACCTACCAGTAAGACGCCTAAGGGCGAAAAGCTAGGTTGCGCCATCTGTCTTGGCCATCTGTCTTGGCCATATATGGATTCTGTCGTCTGACATCATACATACAATCCCTTTTATGCCCATATATGGAGATCCCTTTAATGCCCATATATGGAGATCCCTGCTCTGAGTGTCTGACGTCACTGTGATGTCACCTGTGTTGTCACAGTGATGTGTCAGGGGAACCACAGTGTCATGTATTGTCAGCTGTGCGTTACAGATAGACAGAGATACGGTCAAGCTGTGACGGTTCACATACTAATTAGTGTCATGCAAGGACAAATATTTTCAAATGAGGTAATAAATCATGTTGCTGTGGATATAATGAGTTTTCTCACAGTTCTTCAATCGTCATGGTCACAAGGGTTACGGCAGGTGCTCACGTTAAACTGAGAATGAATACCCTATACTGGTTTTGTGACCCAATGTTCGTTTTGTATGGATCGTTTTGAAAATGACTTCAACTAGTGAAAATAGCCGATCTACAAGCACACAACGCCTCGCACCGTGAGGCGTTGTGTGCTTGTAGATCTGGTATTTTCACTAGTTTTGTGCGACAGTCTTGCATGATGAAGCAGGGCTATACTTTACGTAAAAGCGTACACATTTGAAACTCATATAGTGACGAATGACGTTATATACTCAAGTACTAGACTGACACCTCGATTTCAGGGTCTGGAGCCAATTGCATTGCTACTTTTACTCAAGTAAAGAAATAATAATCTTCCTCCACTGCTGGATACTCCGGATACTGTACATCACTGCACTGATAGAGAGGACTGCAGCAGCAGCTAAATATATACGTACAGTATATGTATGTAGGAAACGCGAAATTCCTAACCACCCCTCCTTTTCAGACAGACAGCGAGAGAGCTGGAGTGAGAGACAGAGAGGGATAGAAATTAAGAGGGGAAGGAGGAGAGAGAGGGAGGTATAGAGAAAGGGGGATAGTTGGGATTTGAAGTGAGAAGCATGACAAATAATTGCTTGTGCACTTGCCTGCATTGAGCACAATAGCCTATATCTCGGTGCGTTCCAGGGGCGGGCTGGCCATCTGGCATACAGGGCATTTGCCCGGTGGGCTGGTAGGCTAGGGGGCTGGGGGGGCTGGTGTAAAAAAAAAAAAAAGAAAGAAAATAGCCAAAGTTCTGACACATTTTGGCACTAATCATGTTCATACTCCGCTGTTTGGTGGTGAGAACTGTATGTTATACAATTTATGGATTGTATAGTTGTGTAATTATCATTTGTTGTCTGTAAAAGTTGTGGTATTAAACACTTATGTGCCGCCCTCGACCGGTAGAGTAGCTTCGCGCGTGTTGGTTGTGGGGGCTGGTCTGGCCAAGATGCCAGGGCTGAATTTTAGTCCCAGTCCGTCCCTGGTGCGTTCTCTGTGAGTAGGTGCGTGAGTGCAGGGGCGTCACAAGGGGTAGGAAAGTGGGACTGAGTTACCGGGGCCCAAGGTGGAGGGGCCCCAGTAACTTTAGCTATTGAAAAATAGCAGATATACAAGCTCGTAGAGCTTGTAGATCTGCTATTTTTGAAAAGTCGTGAAAATGTGCGCAAATCTTTGAATATATGTATTTTTTAGTGAACATTTGTAACTAAAATGTTGCTTCTGGGAGGTCCCTGGAACTAAATATTTTGAGATGGGGGGGGGGGGGGGGGGGGGTCCTTCACATGAAAAAGTTTGAGCATCACTGACATGGAAACATAGGTTTCTTGGCACACATTTTCACGATTTTTCAAAAATAGCAGATCTACAAGCTCGCAGCGCGGCACTCGGTGCCGCGCTGTGAGCTTGGATATCTGCTATTTTTCAATAGTCAACATTCATGGGGGGCCCGCAGTGAATCCTTGTACCCAGGGCCCAGAATGGTGTGACGCCCCTGCGTGAGTGCGTGCATGTGTGCGTGCGTGTGCGTGCGTGCGCGTGCGTGCACATATAGCCACAGGGCATGCGGAGGGTTACCTCTGCGAGGCAGGCACACCCTTGATATTCAATAAATAATACATAATGAATATCAAGGGTGCCTGCCAGAAGCACTGGTAACCCACTGGCACTGCATACTGGCCTGCGAACAGTGTTGGGGAAGTTAAAGTTATATGTAACTGAGTTACGTAACTAAGTTATATTTTGCTGTAACAAGAAGAAGTTACAAGCAAAGTTATAGTTTTACATTTAAGTTTTGTTAAGATTGTCCTAACAGTGACAGTAACAGTGTCCTCAACAGATCATAATTTTCTTTCTTTTTTTACCTTTATTTTAGGAACACAGATGTTTACTAAAGAAAAAAAATGCAACCTTTTTTAAATAAATGTATCCAATATTAAACTCAGTTGAGAGGCATATTTCTGCTGGCATGTGACTTTTTTTTAGGATATTATATTTTGTTTCATGTACACCAAATGTACATTCTCAATTTAACGCTGAAAAAAAAAGTAACTCAAGCTACTTTGACTATGTAACTTGAAACTTAACAAGTTACATTTCTCAAGGGGTATAACTGTAACTTGATCAAGTTACTGCCATGGTGAGTTACTTGTAACTGTACAAGTTATGCTTTCACATCAGCATAGGGATATATTTCAGAACCTTGGACAGTGCATGCAAGCTTGTTTTAGGTAAACTGGCAGAGGGGTGTTTCAGCTAGCACCTTGGACAGTGCATGCAAGCTTGCCCCCAGGCGGGGTCCCCAAATTATTGTGAGCACAGCAGTCCCCAGATGATTAACTTAAAGCTATACTGTGTAAGTTGCTCACCTAGAGGTCAGTAGCTCTATAGCAAACCGCGGTCGCGTCCACGTCTTTCGGCCGTTTTTCGCCGCGGACCGGGCCTCACACCCCCGTGTCTGCCTCCACCTCGCCGAGATCTATCTTTAGAGGGGTCCCTGGTTCCTGTGCGTTCAGGCATTCCGGAGAAACGGACTCCTTCACCCGAGTAAATGCTGTTGTTATGTTGAGGCAAGCTACACGGGCGCCTACAAATATGGCCGCCGTATTGTGATAGCGACCCCACTTCAAGATGCGCTGTGATTGGCCGGCAGTGTATAACCCTCGCTGTGATTGGCCGGTAGTGTATGATGACGTAATTTTGCCAGGAAATCCCGGTAGTAGAAAACATATAAAGAGAAGGCTTCAGAAGCTGAAAATAACGGAGTGGGTGTTCTAAAACTTTAGCGATTTAACAGTTAGGACAATTTTAAGATTTGTTTTATAAAAAAAGTTACATGGTATAACTTTAATGTGCAACATGTATTTCTCACTCAACAGTAAACAAACCAACATAAAGTGTAAGTTTATAGAGGGTATGCACATCTCTAAAGCGACAATTTAAGGACTTTTTAACACAATAACTGCCGGGCGCCGCTAGGTGCCGCTAGAGTGCCAGCCATTCTCCCGTAGGCATTCACTATCACATCCGGGTCGCCAGCCTGAACTGGCTTGGCTTTTCACTCGAATGAGTGCTATGCTAGCGAGCCGGAGGAAGTTAGCTTTCAGTTAGCAATCGGCTATGTAATTTTTTAGAAGACCGATCTAAAGTCAGCCGCCAAAAAAACTTTTCTGCTGGCCTCGGAACACAATCCGGAGAAAATCCGCTGTAAAGATGTCTTTTTCTATTGGAGTGGGCGGCGTGGCGCGGCCTTTTTTTCCCATTACGGGCCGTGTAAACAGAATCGCGGCCTTGTGCTTGGATGGAAAATTCGACCGGGGCTTCCGTTGATGCCTCCGATTATTTAATTCATTTTACTAAAGGAACCGAAAAATGTCTGTTCTTGTAATCCTTAATACATCTTGCTGAAACAGCGTTTTTTTGGGGGGGCTCTAAACTTTTTTCTAAATCATTTTCAATGGAATAAATCATCGGGACAAGTAGAATGGCTCGTTGGGAAGCGGTGGAGGAGCCAGGACCACCCACGTCGCTACTAGCAGCTCAGGGTAAGCGAAATAGATTAAAAAAATAGTATTGGAATGGAAAAAAGAACCGAGATTATTCGGTTTTCGCACAGAATGAGTTAATACCTCTAAAATGCCAAATTGGCCAAATTGTGAAATATTAGAGGCAGAAACTGTGAAACGCAAGGCGTCTTGAGCATGTAGATCGGCTAGTTTCACAACCGTGTTATACAAAATGTAATGCCTCAACTCTTAGTGCTTGTCAGGGTGGGGGGGTCCCCAGTTAAAATGTGATTATTTTGGGGGTCGCGGCCTGAAAAGGTTGAGAACCACTGCCTTAGGCAAACTGGGGTGTGTGAGATGTGTGACCTTCAGTCACGTGTTAACCCTGGGATTGGTGATTAGGTGAGTTAGTACATATGGTCTATATTCAAAGTGGGGTTCAAAAGGACCCTCTGGGTGCCTTGAGGGGGTTCCAAATGGATCCTTACAGGTTTGCAACTCTGAGAGTATACAAATGGAACCAAATACAAATAAGGTATAGTATACAAATGGAACCAATTTGGACCATTTGGTTCCATTTGTATACTCTCAGAGTTATGGGGGTTAGAGAACCACTGGCCTATAAGTGGCCGGTCTCACCTCTGTGGACAACAGCGTCACACTTGCATAATGAAAATACAGCATTTCCTAAAGACTAAATCGATAAGCCCTAATTAAAAGCTTTCGAAAACCACGCCTCTAGGTGTTACAGCATCATTAATTTTAACTAGCACTGGTACTTTGACTTAGATTTGCCCTTGACAGGCCATTGGCTTCAAGCCATCATGGCAGAGCTTGCTACAAATCACACAACTTCAACCGCTGAAATAATTCATCAGTGGTACTTACAGACCAGGAATAAATTGCCACAGTTACCTTTTGTAAATGGTGGAGCACCTTTATTCAAAATGCTTTACAACATACAATACACCAGTAAGACTCCCTAATCGGGAGATAAGCGACCGTAGGTGGCTTATCTCCACAAATAGGGCTAAAATTTGTTTTTCCAAAATCTTCCTGATCCATGTTGATGACATGAGTGTAGACATGCTGTGTTGTGATATTCGTGATTTTAGGGCAAAAACTGTAGGAGCAGTGTCCAAAAATGTGTTTTAAAAATCGGCCTGAAGGTGGCGCTAGAATAGGGCCATGTGAGAAATGAGGGGTGGGGTCTCCGCGTTGCCTTGGCGGACGAATAGGTACCGGCCCCGGCTCTCCCGGATGCTCCTAGCCCGAGTTACGGCATTTTATGTGCGCTGCAGTGGCAGGGGGTCCTCCACTGGGGGCGCCACCACTTTTGCATCCGTTCTGGAGCACCAGGAGTCGGTGGTCCCCGGGAATTTCCCGTGAGCAGCCCCGTTGGGGTGGTCATTTGGTAATTTTTGCACATTTGGTCATTTTTTACATCTGGGGGTTCCCCAGGGACCTGGGGGTCCCTGGGGCTCCGGGGGTCCTTGGAGGTTGTAGTTTGGCAGGCAAGGAGTGTGTGTGTAAAATGTGGCATGGATCGGGTCAACGGGTGCGGAGATATAAGCAGGGAAAAAGTGTGACGTGTGAGCACATTTGGTCATTTTTTACATCTGGGGGTCCCCCAGGGACCCGCTCCGCGGGTCCTTGGAGGTTGTAGTTTGGCAGTCAAGGAGTGTGTGTGCAAAATTTGGCATGGATGGGGGCAACGGTTGTGGAGATATGAGCAGGGCAAAAGTGTGACGGACTGACTGACTGACTCACTCACTCACTCACTGACAGACAGCCGGTGGAGGTTTTGGTAGTAAATGCGACCTACGGTCGCAATAACATTCTTCCATCCATTCACACACACATTAACCCATTCACACACATTAACACACCCACGGTGGAGGCAACCATATCGTCGTTGTCGGGTGGAAACCTTGTATGTCCAAAAGCGTTCATTTTGTATTAGTAAGGGAAAATGTGCAGAGTGCTGGACCAATCTGGGAACTAAATCATTACCAATGTGTTCATAAAGGTGTTTACTATCACCTTTGAACTTTTTCAATCACAACACCCTTCATAAACTTTGTGGGAGCCAATCAAAGTTGGGGGTATCCCGAGGGCCTGGGATTAAAGGGGGGGAAATAAAAAATTGCCAATATGAGCGTATGAGGTGTGTAATTTGGGTATATTTGGGCTGCTGAATCCATGTGTGCTTGTAGATGCTTGTAGATGCTGCTGTTTTCACTACTTTTGTACGACGGCCTTGTATAATGAAGCAGGGCTTTGCTTAGCGAAAAAATTTACACATTTGAAACTTGGAGATACAAGGTTTCTGCCCGACAGTACAAGGTCCCAACCTGCTTATTGGGAGGTGCTACTCAGGCCATGGCTACACGGAACTGGATTTTTCATATATCCTGCTTTTTCAGATATCCACATAGAAAAATATCTAGGTCCACACGACAAAGATATCTACCGTATTTCCCGGACTATAAGGCGCACTTAAAAGCCTTTAATTCTCTCAAAAAACTACAGTGCGCCTTATAGTCCAGTGCGCCTTATATATGGATCATTCATTGACATTCCCTTTAGCACAGCTCCATCTGTTGGATGCATAACGCAACGGTAGCGTCTATTATGTGCGCCTTATAGTCAGGTGCGCCTTATATATGAAAACAGTTTGAAAATAGACCATTCATTGACAGTGCGCCTTATAGTCAGGTGCGCCTTATAGTCCAGAAAATACAGTAGGTCTAAAATAATCTGATTCCCCAGACCTCCACTTGGGGGACAACAAGCACACATACAGTAAGGTCTTCAGAGACATCCGGGTTCCATGTCTACACGGATCCAGTGAATCGGATATTTTTCAATGTCTTCACTTATTTATCCGGTTTAAAAAATATCCAGTTTCACAGCCAAAATATCCAGCTTTGTGTGGCTGCAAGCCCCAACAGCACAAAAAAATGTCTAGCTTCAGAAATATCCAGCTCTGTGTAGCCGGCACCTCAGTGTCTTGCTCAAGGACACTTCGACACTAACCCCGGGGGAACCAGGGATCAAACCGGGGACATTCCGAATCCCGAGTCGCCACTCTACCTAGTGAGCCTCTGCCACCACTCCCTTGTACTGCACTATAACTCCTGTACCGTACCGTGTCTATTTCTTAGTTTGCCAGTCAGTCTGTTTATCAGTGAGTCAGTAGCAGGGGCGTCACACCAAATTCTGGGCCCTGGGTACAAGGATTCACTGAGGGCCTCCCATGAATGTTAACTATTGAAAAATAGCAGATCTACAAGCTCACAGCGCGGCACCGAGTGCCACGCTGCAAGCTTGTAGATCTACTATTTTTGATTTTTTTTTTTTTTAAAGTGTGCAAGTTTCCATGTCAGTGATGCTCAAACTTTTTCATGTGAAGATACCAGTAGCACTGATGCAGTTGCCTATGGAATTTAGCCAGTAGTCTTGATAAGACTAGCCAATATGGATAAAGAACTGAATACTGAATATAGGTATTAAATATTTATACACACCAGTCCTGTGCCCGGGGGTGTGTGATGAGGGATTGAATGTAGGAGTAGTCTCAGAAGTAATGTTGGAGAACCCAGACCGCATGCAGATGGTCAGACAGACATTCGCTAAATGAATACTTAGATAGCCCTTCTTTGACATCTGTGTAGTTGAGAATTCTAGAGTAGACAGATGTGACAGGTTCCTTTGATACTGATGATTATCTACATTTTAAAATGTAAGCATTTTGCAGATGCTCTATTCCAATCTGTTTGATCTGTATAAAGTCAATAATGCAGTCCAAAAGGTTACATAACAACTGTATGCAGGGACGTGCAGAGAATTTTAGAGAGGCAGGGGCTCAAATTTCTAAAAGGTCCTTTTGGTGAAAATACTGAAAATAGCAGACCTCCAAGCTCACAACGCGTCGTGTTGTGAGCTTGGAGGTCGGCTATTTTCAGTCCTTGATACCACACTCAACTAAGTATAATCAAGGCGTTACTGGAGATGTGGCGTACAGCATGGATTTCTACACAGAGAGGGCAAATCTTTCACCATAAGATCTATGTTCAAGTTCAAGTTCAAGTTCTTTGGACAAGAATGCTGCCTTCAGGTATGTCATGGAAAGAGGGCATTTGCATTTCTTTCACCAAGAGTAAAAACAGCATTCATGGTCTGAAGAGGGCACTTTTTTACAGACGGACAAAAGGGCAGGGGCTCAAGCCCCCTTTAATTTCTATGTATGTGCCTGACACGTGCCTGACTGCATGGACTTCCAAACACTCAATACAAGTTGCTATAGTACACAGACAGAGAGAGTACTGCAAGCCATGGGAGAGAGAGACACAATTCAATTAAAGCCCATGTCTGCTTAACACCAACATACTAAAAACTAGAAGCAGTGCTCTTCCGAGCACAGGTCTCCACCAGGTCAGGTATTACTGTAATTATTGTGGCCTCCTGGTGGCGCTAAATGTGAAAAAGTTGCCATGTCTTCTTTGGCCTTTAACGACAATGTGATGCTGCATGCATAATTTGAGGCATTTTGTTGCAAAAGTTTGTTTGGACGGAGGCGAAAACATAGTCTCTCCCATGCTTTTCGACTGGTGGAGACAATGACAACCCTTACCCCACACGCCAATAATGATCCCATGTGTGCTGAAGGGGAGAGCAGTTTGATCTTACTCAAGATCAGACAGACTTGTCAGAGTGTTTATTATCATTATTGGGGCATGCCTCCTTGCAGAGATTTTGTGCTCTATTTCTTAAACATTTGCATGTTGAACCCTATATGTACTTTGTTGACCAGGGTCCACCAGGGATTTGTACTTGGCCCCCTCCCTTTTACCACTACATAAAATCACTTCCAAAATAATCTGCTCACAACCCGTCACAACGCGATACGTTGTCACTTTCCAAGATGCCGTGACCGATTCCTGCCGTTGTGGTTATTCTTAAAGACCCAATGAAATGACTATTTTGGGTATTTTATTTTTAAGTTTCAGTTTGAAAGGGAAGCCAGTGTGTTTCTGAACCTATCCGAGGGGACCAGCCCTTCAGGCGATGGGATTTAAAATCTGAGTAATGGGAGTAATGGGAGCCATGCAGCAATGGGAAACAAACAGGTGAATGTAATCAAAGGTTCATTTATATTCAAAAACTCTATCTATGTCATCACTTTTTGAATTTCTGTTCACAGGAAGTAATTAAGAATGGCCTATTTAGGGACCTTTGATATAAATATACACAACAATTGTTTATTTTCTATTTTTTTGGCATCTAGTGTTAGGTATGGTCATATTATCACTACATATATGCTCTAAAAGTGTGAAAAACATGTTTTTGATTTCACCCCGTCTTTAAATGGTTAATGTAACCTGTAAATGGACTGCATTTATATAGTGCTTTTCTCCAAAGGGGTTCAGTGTCTTGTTCCAAGGACACTTCGACATGTAGCCAGGAGGAGAGGTGAATCTAACCTGGAACCTTTGGATTCCAAGACGGCGGCTCTACCTCCTGAGCCACTGCCTCTCCCTCTTAGGTTATGCTTTCGGTTATTTTGTTGTTTATACAGTTTTCTTTAAGCCTTTCAGCACTCGGCAGTGATTATTTATGACCTTCGTACACTTTAGATAGAGGATTATGTCAGTCTCAGTGGGCTTCCATATCTTTGTGGTAAACTGAGACAGTGGTTCTCAACCTTAAGAGTTAAGATCTGTTTATTTGACAGGGACCTTGCTCATTAATGGACATGTCAGTTTTCACTTCAATGTAAATGAGCCAGATTTAGCCCGCTGTGGGCTAATTTCCATCTGCAGTCCCTGGACCCCCATTGGTGGTGATCAACCCCCCCAATCCAACCCTTGATGCTGAGTGCCAAGCAGGGAGGCATTGGGTCCCATTTTTATAGTCTTTGGTATGACCCGGCCGGGGAATTGAACCCCCGACCTCCCAGTCTCAGGGCGGACACTCTAACCACAAGGCCACTGAGCTGGTCAGTCAGACAGACAGACAGACAGACAGACAGACAGACAGACAGACAGACAGGATCCCCATTGGTGGTGGTGATCAACCCCCCCAATCCAACCCTTGATGCTGAGTGCCAAGCAGGGAGGCATTGGGTCCCATTTTTATAGTCTTTGGTATGACCCGGCCGGGGAATTGAACCCCCGACCTCCCAGTCTCAGGGCGGACACTCTAACCACAAGGCCACTGAGCTGGTGGGTCGGGACCCCCAGAGGGGTCCCCAAATTATTTTGGGGGGGTCCCCAAATGTTTAGCTAAATGTTAACATTATTTTCTCACTCAACAGTAAACAAACCAACATACAGTATAATTGTATGGAAGGTATCTAAAGTGACAATTTAAGGACTTTAAATACCTTTTTAGTACCTCTGGTCAAACATTAGTCAAATTGTCAAATATTAAGAGGCAGGAATTGTGAAAATAGCAGATCTACATGCTCACAACGCCTCGCGTTGCGAGGCGTTGTGAGCATGTAGATCGGCTATTTTCACAATGGTATAGATCGAGTCAAACTAAATGTAATGCCAACTCCTACAATTCCAAGTGCTTGTGCAGGGTGAGGGGTCCCCAGTTCAAATATGATTATTTTGGGGGTCACGGCCTGAAAAGGTTGAGAACCACTGAACTGAGATACTTCACGAACAAAGGTAGAGGCAAACAACAACAATGGCACCTCTATTGTTCTCCAACCAAGATTCCACCGGGAAAGGAGATCAGACATGCGAGAATGGACAATGGATAATAGACAATGACTTATTAAGTCAAAACCACATTGAATGAATGAATGAATGAACTTTATTTATATGGCACCCTTCACAGCACGAATGCACAGAGTGCTTTACAGATACATAATAAAAAAGTAAGCTCTACAGTTGCAGAGATACAATAAAAGAGAATAAATTAAAAACATCCAACAGTAACAGAGAAAACACAAGAACAAAAGAACAGTAAAATCAGGGATGCCTACAAGTGACCAAAGGCCTGTCTTGTCATTGAGCCCCACTCCCTAACATAAAGCATGCAAATGCCCAATTGATCAAGATCAAAATGGACGAGTTGAGGGCGATGATTAATGCAGATTGAGAGATTCGAATCAATTCTGAGACATCTTCAACCGAGATGGAACTGGAAACCACTCAAGCAGAACAGATCTGTCTGTTTTGTGGACAGGATAGTGGAGAAACCAAGTGTTTTCTTTAAGGTGAAATATAACTGGTAACTAAAAACCAAAGGTTTTTTATCAACTTTTAACTTTTTTTAAAAGTTTTTTTTTTTTTTACTTCTCATGGTTCTCATGTTTTTCTGTCACACCTCCTCCGTCGGCATTCACGGCCATTACTACACATTAGAAGCAACATGCAAACTCAACACCCGGCGACTGACAGTTTGTTACTTTACTTTTGTTATTGCGACCGTCAGGGAGCAGTTTACTATGAAAACCTCCACCGGCCGTCCGTCCGTCACACGTCACACGTCACACCTTTGCCCAGTATGACACCAGTAAGACTCCCTAATCGGGAGATAAGCGACCGTTGGTCGCTTATCTCCACAAATAGGCCAAAAGTTTGTTTTACCAATTATCAAGACATACGGGCAGTTGACAGTTTGCCATGGTTACTCATTGAAGTTGAATCTCCATATATGGAGACATAAGTTGCTCATACCATAGCAACCATGTTTTTTACAGGGCCTGGGATTGATGACATCAGAAATCTCCATATATGGGCATGAAAGGGATTTTGTTTCTGGAAATATGTCTGTGGGGTGCCACATTTGGAATAAAACACTTACATCACACATCTGGATATCCATACAGCCCATCTAGTTTGCCTGTGTCCATTTATGCCCATATATCTGATGACATTGGGACACTGATCTCCATATATGGGCATAAAACTTATGTTAATTAGTAAAGCCTGGGGATCTCCATATATGGGCATGAGGGGTACCCTAAAAGGGCATCATCTGGGAATAGCAAATATAGTTATCCTAGAAAGTGAAAATCTTACATCAAAGGCCATAACTACCTACCTACCACCATACTGCATTCCTCATTAAACTACCTACCAGTAAGATGCCTATAGGGAGAAAAGCAAAGGGCGAGGTTGCACCATTTCTTGGTCTTCTGGCCAGTGATGTATATCGGACCATTTAACCATATATGGAGACATCTGGTACCCAAAGATATTCACAGATATGGGCTTAATATTGATGACATAAGGGATCTCCATATATGGGCGTAAAAGGGATTTGGTTCCCCTGGCATCACAGGGATCTCCATATATGGGCATAAAATGGATTTGGTTACCCTGGCAACACGGGGATCTCCATATCTCCATATATGGGCATAAAAGGGATTTGGTTCCCCTGGCATCACAGGGATCTCCATATATGGGCATAAAAGGGATTTGGTTCCCCTGACATTACAGTGATGTCAGTGGCTGGTTCTACAGAGGGGATCTCCATTTATGGGCATAAAAGGGAATGTATGTATGATGATGTCAGATATCATAGACGTCATAGGACTTTCACATAACGAATAACTGAGTAAGCATGTAAACCCGTAAAATCTATATTTGGGCATGGCTGATTTATGACCTCATCATGATGACACGAGCAAACACAGCTGAATTGTATAAATGATCAGTGCAGAAACCAACAGAAGTATTTGACCAAGACTCTTCGATTTAAACATCAACAAAGGTGTGACGTTTGTTGATGGTCACAAAGGTGTGACGGACGGACGGACGGACGGACGGCCGGTGGAGGTTTTCATAGTAAACTGCTCCCTGACGGTCGCAATCACACCACATGTGTACACAAACCTTTGTGTACGTTGCTGTGGCAACAGTCTGTTGTTGCTGGTCTGTTAGTGTACGTTAGCAACCACCTTAGCAACCATGGTTTTACCCTAGCAACCAACTGTTTACCCTAGCAACCAACTGTTTACCATAGCAACCATGTTGTTTTACCCTAGCAACCAACTGTTTACCATAGCAACCAGATACGCAGAGCAGGGATCTCCATATATGGGCATAAACAGGTGACATCACACTGATGTCAGATACTCAGAGCAGGGATTTCTCCATACTATATGGGCATAAAAGGGATTCTGTTAGGGATCTCCATATATGGGCATAAAAGGGATTCTGTTAGGGATCTCCATATATGGGCATACAAGGGATTCTGTTAGGGATCTCCATATATGGGCATAAAAGGGATTCTGTTAGGGATCTCCATATATGGGCATAAAAGGGATTCTGTTAGGGATCTCCATATATGGGCATAAAAGGGATTCTGTTAGGGATCTCCATATATGGGCATAAAAGGGATTCTGTTAGGGATCTCCATATATGGGCATAAAAGGGATTCTGTTAGCTGTTAGTGATCTCCATATATGGGCATAAAAGGGATGCTGTTAGGGATCTCCATATATGGGCATGAAAGGGATTCTGTTAGGGATCTCCATATATGGGCATAAAAGGGATTGTATCCCAGATGATGCCCTGTTAGGAGATCCACACTAACAGAATCCATATATGGTCCTACCGACAGCTGCTATAAGCCAACCCTGGCGATAAGGTCTGAGTCGAAGAAATGCTTCTTTCCTGGCAAGAATTGCCCCTTTATACTGTAGGGCTCGTTTGTGTAATGTATGACATCACGCCACATCATCGGCTGAGGACTGTGTGATGTCATCATATCTCCATATATGGAGACATAAGTTGCTCATGCCCAAATATGGGCTGGTGAGGTCAGACTTAGTGTGATGCGTAGGTTATCTCCATATATGGAGATTCAACTTCAATGAGTAACCATGGCAAACTGTCAACTGCCCGTATGTCTTGATAATTGGTAAAACAAACTTTTGGCCTATTTGTGGAGATAAGCGACCAACGGTCGCTTATCTCCCGATTAGGGAGTCTTACCGGTCTTATTTCCCTTACATAGGGACATGAAGCCACACCGACATTCCTCTGCTTGTACCTGTAACTATTGTCAAGCAATCATACAAGACAAGTACTGTAGATATTTCATTTCATTTCATTTCATTTTATTTTGTTTCGCACATGCAGTGATTCATAAAACACAGGATATGATGTTGTTATCCAAAGTGCCGTGGACTCTGCATGGCAGGGACGTCCTTCTCCCTGAGCCAAGCTTGCGCCTGACCGCATACCTTTGAGTGGGATTGATGATGATACTCGAAGCACCACTGTGGGGTGTTCAGATGAGTGATGGCATCCTTTGGGTCGTCAGGTGGGCGCCCTCCTTCTTGGGTGTTTCGCTGATAGGCCCACGACACCTCCAGAGGGTTCAGCAGCGAATCCCAGCGTCCAGGGTTCACTCCCTAGATGTCACCTGAAGGCCCGCGTGGAGTCCTTTCTCTTCATCCACACCCACTGGCTCCCCTGTTCAGCAGCCCTGGAGAGGTCCTTGACTGCCTGCCGGTGGGCCTTCCCTCGCACTCCCATCTCTCCGAGTAGCCTAGCTGTTGAGGTGGCTACAAACCCTCTGCAACCTACTTCGCTTTCCAGCCTTGTTGTTGAGCATCTGCTGCGAGTTCGGCGTACCTCAGCTTCTTCCGCTCGTAGGCCTCCTCCACTGCACCCTCCCAGGGTACAGTGAGCTCGATGTGTGTTAGACAGACAGACAGACAGACAGACAGACAGACAGACAGACAGAGAGAGATGGAGAAAGTGAGAGCAGTCTGATTCCTCCCTCCCTTGACAGCTGTGTTGTGATCCATCATAGCCTGAAAATCTGCTGCTGAAATATCAAAGGCTCCTCTGAAGGAAGCTAATCTGTAAACAAACATACAGGGGAAGATGTTTTGTCTTGGATCTCAGACTGATGTGTCAGAGCAGAGAACAAAAGGACAAAGTTTTGAATTTCTGTCATTGTACCGTAAACTATTCAGGTGTATGTGCTGGAAGGGAGCGTGTTGATATTGCGACATAACATTTCGTCGTTGTCCGATGAAAACCTTGCATGTCGCTTTTTCGTTTTAAAAATGATTTAAACTAGTGAAAACAGCCGATCTACAAGCACACAACGCCTCGCACCGTGAGGCGTTGTGTGCTTGTAGATCTGCTGTATTCACTACTTTTGTGCGACGGCCTTGTATGATGAAGCAGGGCTTTGCCTTGCGAAACTTGGAGATACGAGGTTTCCGCCCGACAATGACCATTCGACGTTCCATTTGTTCGGTGCGGGTGAACGTTAACCTGGTGAAATGCTAACTTGCCTACACTGGTGAATGCTAACCTGGTGAATGTTAACCC
Organism: Nannobrachium achirus; assembly: GCF_963921795.1. NCBI lineage: Eukaryota > Metazoa > Chordata > Actinopteri > Myctophiformes > Myctophidae > Nannobrachium > Nannobrachium achirus. The sequence goes on along the minus strand of NC_137814.1, from coordinate 23,251,918 downwards.
TCTATGTCTAAACCTAACCCAAACCCTTACCCTAACCGCAGTAAAACTATGCCTAAACCCAACCCTAACCCTAACCCTAACCCTAACCCTAACCCTAACCCTAACCCTATAACCCTAGTTGAAATAATGACATGTAGAAATAGCGAGAATTGCCTGTGCTAGTAGAGTGCAAATCTCCACCAGGAGGCACGTCTGACCTCCCTCCGTCTGTTTGTCTGGATCATGTGAAGACAATCTTGTGGGGTTATGTGCATCTATGAAACGGCAAGGGGGGGTCATATAATTACATCATTTTGGTGTAGTGCAGGGGTTCCCAAACCTTTTTGTCTCAGGGCACCCCATAAATATGTTTTTAATCCGAGGCACCCCTACATTATAATTTTCACTCCCAGCACCTTATATTTATAGCATATCGTTGTTGTCAGGTGGAAACAGATAGATAGATAGATACCTTTATTATCCCAAGGGGGAAAATCAGTTGCCCAGGGGCAGCACAGCAGTATAAGGTTATTTACAAAGTTACAGAGAAGTATGAAAAAGATAAAAGAAAAAACAAGAACAGAGTACAGAGTACAGTAAGTACAGTAAGAGCAAGGTACAACAAGAAAGGGAAAAAATAATATATTTAAATATATATACATAAAGTGTCCTAAAGCAAAACTATCAATATAATACAGTGCCCAAATCAAAGTGACCATAACAGTCAATGCTATAGTGCAACAAGTATCTCTACATCATGTCAAACACAAGCAGAAATACAAAAAAAAAACTACTAACACGACCTAATAGTGCAGTGTCCAAAGTCGGAGCGATAAAAACAACTAGCAAAAAAACGTGTATGTCCAAAACCGTTCGTTTTGTATTTATCATCTATAAAATGTACTAAACTAGTGAAAACAGCAGATCTACAAGCACACAATGTGCTTGTAGATTTTGTGCGACAGCCTTGTATGCGACAGCCTTGTATGATGACCCAGGGCTAGGGTTAGGGTTAACACATTTGAAAACCCCTGGTGTAGTGAACTTCCAGACTATGTCCTATGTCCACAAGTTTCCCAGTGAGCTTACAGGGGGAAAATATGTGCTCCACTTCCTCCACACCACACAGCTGATTCAACAATGCACCAAGTAATAAACTTGCAGTGATTCAGGTGTGACAGGCCACCGGCTCACAGCAGTCAGAATGAAACGGCTGAGGAGCAGGAAGTGATGCCCACCTTTCACGCAAAGGGCTACACGAGACGTGTGTGTCCGTGTGTCTGTGTGACGCTCACATACCGGTATCTCGAGAACTATCTGACAATCGGCTTCAATCTCAGTGCGTGTGTTGCCGAGGACCTGGGGGAGCGGGTTGGGGGTCAGATTCTTTCTGATGTGCATCGTTCATTTTATTACAGCCTCTTAATTATTCAATACAGTCAGCTCTGAAATGTGCCTGTGGCTGTGTGTACGTGTGTGTGTGTGTGTGTGTGTGTGTGTGTGTGTGTGTGTGTGCGTGCGTGCGTGCGTGCGTGCGTGCGTGCGTGTGTGTGTCTGCGTGCGTGCGCGTGGGCGTGTGTGTGTGTGTTTACATTTGTGTATGTCACTCACTGTACAGTATGTGTGCACACTAGAGATGTGTGAGGCAAACGAAAGAAAGAAGAAAGAAAGAAAGAAAGAAAGAAAGAAAGAAAGAAAGAAAGAAATTACGTAAGCAAGTCAGCAAGTGGGCTTTATTCCTCTTTCTGTACCAGTTTCTTCCCAGACCTGCTGTTGCCCCCTGTGCTGAAACACCCTGGTGGAAAACCCTGCCTTCCATTACAGAACTGCAGATTGCAAACACATATCCAAGTCAGGAGCTCATAACACACGGTATACAATAAGATACATGTATGGCTATCACTGCAACACACTGTGAGGAAGTGCAGGCCTGTAACCGGAGGATTTACAGTATAAATTATGGGGAAATCTGTTGATTGAAAAAAATACTTCTTTACCCACTCCTAGCCTTGAGCTGCTTCTATCGGGTGTTCCCCCGAATGTGAATTTAAGTGAAGTTATTGAGATTATTGGGGGGATATTCTGAGTCATTCATTTTGACGCATAGATACAATTATTTATTTTTGCTAAACTGATATGAAACTATAATTTGTCTTTGTTATTCAAATCCCGGCCCATAGTCTCCCCACACAAGACGACTCTGCCCACTCTGAAGGCTACTGCACCCAGCCGTATTCATATATTTTTGGCAAACACTTCGTCAATTATTCAGCCACACAATGCTATTTATATGGAATGCTCTGCCTTCAAATATGCATGATGTGTCTATAAAGGATATCTCCCTACCTCTGCTTTGAGTGGCAGCAGCAGCATCCAGCAGTAGAACACAATGGCTGTGACACGAGTACGGGTCCATTTATGTCAATTTTTGAATTGTCTTGATTTGCACTTGTGGTAATGGATCTAACACTATGGCATGGATGTTATTCGCAAACGTTTGAATTCACACAGTGAACCCTCTAAGAGCCACAGACAGATAGGCCTATACTTTGCGGGTAAAATTAACATGCAAGATTTTACTGTTTACTAAGGATACACCAGTGTTGTTTTTGACAGCAAATTTGTATTTAGTTTTAGTCATAGTCTTTTCAATAAAATGTCATTTAGTTTTAGTCATAATTTAGTGACCTGAAAAGTTTTAGTTTTAGTCTAACTTTATAGTCGACTAAATATCATAAGATTTTAGGCAACTAAATCTACAGTTGATTTAGTCAACTAAAATGTATTTTCGCAGGCTTTGATGGTATCATAATGACTGATTTTACACTTGATTGCGACGCGTTGTGAGTTTGTAGATCTGCTATTTTCAGCACGCAACACCTGAGAGCAACCTAACAGAAAATGACTCTCTTCAGCACTAATGTTTTAGTCTAGTTTTTATTTTTGTTGACGAAATTGTCAATATATTTAGTCTTAGTTTTAGTTATCGCAGCTTAGTTTTTATTTCGTTTTCGTCAATGAAAGAAAGGCAGTCGACAAACATTTTTCATCATAGTTTTAGTCGACAAAATCAACACTGGGATAGGGTTCAGAAAGACACATTATTAAAGTGGGCTGTGGTATGAAGAGTTGGGGTTAATGCGGGGTTACTGCAAAGTTCTGTTAAGGGATAGCAGGCCTACATTGTCTTAGCACCTTGTCGAGTCTTGTTACCATCTCTGTCTCCAAACAACTCTCAAGTGTGCACATGTTGCTTAATGTCAATTTCAGCGGCCAAGCAGCCTAGAAATAAACTTGCATAGACCCTGAAAAGACTCAGGGGTTTTCTTTAGCTCTTACTTAATCCTTCTCAATTTCTACTGAGGCTAATTAGTTATCTTTCTCCCCCTTTAGAAAAAGATAAACCACTACAGTAGCTATAGCAGCACCCTTGAGGCTAATACCCAACGACTGTTCAGTCTAACAATATTAGCCATTAGCTACCCATTCACTCAGGAGTGTCGCCAAGAACGACCTGTGGAACGGTTGCTGTAAGCAAACACGTTATGTTCTTGTATTTTTCTGTAAGGTAATGCATAGCAAAATACACTGTGCCCAATAGACTCTTCACAAAGCTGCTAGTAGAGGAGTTTGGTTACATGTGTTGCTCTAGTCTATACAGAGGCCTATTGATTAAAATACAATTTTTGTCGATTTGACATATCTGTATGGCCCAAGTGCGTGCCACCGTAATAAAGACAGTAAAGAGTCATATTTGAGATGTTCCTTTTAGGCAGGGTGTTTAACTGTACTTGTACTGTACTACATTTCAATTGTATTGACTATGCTATACTCTCCATTTTTGTCTAATAAAATAATCAATCAATCAATCAATCAATCAATCAATCAATCAAAAAGAAACTGTGGGAGGGGCAAAATAAAGTTTATCCGGAAAGATGGAAAGATAGAAAAAAGTCAGACAAGTACTAATAGTCTGGTTGTTAGGGAAACCTGACTAAAAAGTCATACACAAACTTGCATATACTTGTAATCTACCATAAGACAAGCAGAACCATCATTAAGAACATATACAAATCTGTTTTCACACATCACAAATTGCATTCTCAAATCTTTTCATGTAACAAATCCCCAAATTGATATCTACTGTATCACGGACCCTCATCGAGAGATGGTTTGTTTTCCAACGTTATTCAACATATTTTTTCAAAAACATCCAAGGTATAACATCTGTTAAAGTGGTTAAACTGATTGTGGTTAAACTGATTGTAATTTTGCTGGGGACACACTGGACCTCAAGACCCAATGGGGGTCCCCACACCCCACTTTGAGAACCACTGCTGTTATAGAGGGTGGCCACATGTATCTGAACGGGCATGCAGGACTCTGGGGCCGGGCTGGTGAGTCATCCGCAAGAGCAGGGACGTGCAGAGAATGTCAGAGAGGCAGGGGCTGAAATTTCTAAAAGTGCCCTTTGGTGAAAATATTGAAAATAGCCGACCTCCAAGCTCACAACGCGTTTCAGTACTTGATACCACACTAAACTAAGCTTAATCAACTGAATACTGGAGATGTTGCATAACGGCATGGATTTCTACACAGAGAGGGCAATTCTTTGGACATAAGATAATGCTAAATAATGATAAATCAGGAGAGTTTTGACCAGGCAATTCTCTTGAATGCTGCCTTGAGGTATGGCATGGAAAGAGGACAGTTTCATTTCTTTCACCATTAGTACAAACCACCTTCATGGTCTGGAGAGGGCACTTTTTTCAGACGGATAAAAGGGCAGGGGCTCAAGCCCCCTTTGATGTCTATGTGTGCACGTGCCTGCGCAAGAGTCTTATGTGACACACCCATCTACATTATATTCCTCCTTCTGTCCTCCTCATCCAGAGGCTCCCTCCATCTGTGGGCCCCGCGGGTTGGCTGCTGCATGGCCTCTCTCACGCTCCTCCGGCCCGGGCTGCTGAAGCACGCTGCCAGGGGTGTCGCACCAAATTCTGGGCCCCGGGTACAAGGATTCACTGCGGGGCCCCTGTGCTTTAACTATTGAAAAATAGCAGATATACAAGCTCACAACGCGGGTGCCGCGCTGCGAGCTTGTAGATCTGCTATTTTTGAAAAATCATGAAAATCTTTGAATATTTCAAATCCTTCTGAGGTTTTTTTGAAAAATCTATGTTTCGATGTCAGTGGAGCTCAAACCTTTTCATGTGAAGGACCCCCAAAATGGTATGTTTTTGGCCACGGACCCGCATCTTAAAATATTTAGTTCCAGGGACCCCCCAGAAGCAAAATTTGAGTTACAAATGTTCGCTTAAAAAATACATATATTCAAAGATTTGCACACATTTTCACGACTTTTCAAAAATAGCAGATCTACAAGCTTGTATATCTGCTATTTTTCAATAGCTAAAGTATAAAATAATTAAGGCCCCTCCACCACCTTGGGCCCTAGTAACTCAGTCCCACTTTCCAACCCCTTGTGACGCCCATGCACGCTGCCACTCTCCTCCAACACCCTCCACCCCCCAAGCAGATCAGACCAGGGGTGTCGCACCAAATCCTGGGCCCTGGGTACAAGGATTCACTGCACCCAGCATGACAACATGAATGTTTTTCATATAGGGGGGGAGGAGGTTTAACCCATTTAGACTGGGAACGCATTATTACGTGTTATTTTGTGCTTTAACCATTGGAAAATAGCAGATATACAAGCTCTTGCTATTCTTTTAAAAGTCTTTGAATATTTCAAATCCATCCTTTTTCAAAAGGTTTTTGAAAAACCTATGTTTCTATGTCAGTGGTGCTCAAACCTTTTCATGTCAAGGACCCCCAAAATGATATGTATTTGGCCCCGGACACCAATCTCAAAATATTTAGTTCCAGGGACCCCCAGAAGCGAAACTTGAGTTACAAATGTTCACTTAAAAATACATACCGTATATTCAAGGATTTGCACACATTTGCACAACTTTTCAAAAATAGCAGAACAAGCTCGTGAGCTTGTATATCTGCTATTTTTCAATAGCTAAAGTATACAATAATTAAGGTCCCTCCACCTTGGGCCCTAGTAACTCTCAGTCCCACTCCCCCCCCCCCCCCCCTTGTGACGCCCCTGAGATCAGCCACACGGCCATGCATCTTCTCCTTTCTCCACTTGGCTTTATTCTCCCCTCCCTGGCTGCTTGCGTGCCTGGATCACAGGCCCAGGGACTGAGCTATAGATAGACACAAGTTAATTCTGGATGTCAGCCCACACGAGCCCCAACCCCTCCAAGGCACACACCATTAGGGCGGCAGACACGACACGCACCTACCTGCCTTACTGGGCTCACCTTTATTAAACTGCGTCTGAATGACCATGTGACAGTGGAAGAGGATGAATTGGGACAGGATACTAAAAATATATACAGTACATCAGACCGGTACCTGCATGTTTGAAGAAGGCTTTTTCTGTGGCTAGTCTAGTGTACAGTACGTCATCAGCTACGTATGTTGTTGTGTAATGTGAAGATGTTATGGCATTCAACCAAATGGATATATTTACGTGGATCTATTGTTAGAATGTTTTAGTTTTAGGTTTTAGTTTAGTTTTTTTTTAAACAGAGATGGAAAAAAAATAAGTTCAGGACCCATAACTGTGTTTAGTGATTTATAGCATGAGGGCGGTTATAAAACAAAACATCGCCCCCCTGCTATTTAAAAAATTGCTGACTCTCTTAAACTGCTGCCACAATCAGAGTAGAGGATGCAAAAAAAAGCTGTCAAAATATGTTTACTGTCTGAAACTTTTCTATACTTTTTCTATATCTCTCATATTGTATATGTTCCATATTAATATCACAGCAATACATTTCCAGGACTAAATAACATGGCCAGATGGGGCAGAGGGCCAGACCATGACACAGATGAAATATAAAAGATCTGACTGTCAAATGTCAACATGACTCAAGAGAAAATGTGTACCGATTTGTGCGATTTCTTGACCAAGAAAAATCCTATTGGTTCTTATAGGGCCACAGATTTGAAACATTTGGGATGGAGGTTCTTCCACACTGGGACTGTGCTTGCACTCTCAGTTTCACACATGAGCCGTGTCCAAAATTAGCTATACTGTAGGACTGCAAACTGATTCTGTCGGAGTTTCCTTGATGTCAACCACATCTCCTTGAGGACTGCTTGAATGCGGTTTGTCCTTTATTTATTCTTGAATTGTGGAATTATGCCGTTCCGTGTCAGAGGTAAACATAAGACTGCCCCTCCAGAAAGACCCGTGGATGGACAGGAACAAAAACACAATACTCATGAACATATGTCGACCTGGCAGAGATAATTGCATAAATTGGACCCAAAACGTACTTGCGTTTTTGATCAATATAATTCTATTTCCAAGGGCTTTAACGCACAACACGTTATAGGAATGACAGATTAACCCTTTCAGTGCCCAGAATCACCACTAGAGGGCGCCCAATGGCCATAGAATCCACCATAGACATACGCTGTATATGCACAAGCCGTGCGCAGCCATGACGTGCCTGAACACTTTCCTTTGTGCATGAACAGGAACAGGATGAAGTTAGCTTGAAGTTAGCTATTGGCTACCAAGCATTTTAGAAGCCCTATTTTCTGCGATTTAGCCGTGATTAAACCTTGCACACCTCATGGATATGCATGGAACAGAGAAAATGAGCTCTAAAGATCCTGGATTGCATTGGAGTGGATGGCAAATAACGGCAGCGCGACGCTCTCGCGGGCCGTGTAAACAGATGACGGCCAGCGGCCCGGCTCGAAAATTTAGCCCGGTGCTTCGGTAAGGCCTCTGGATGTTTTGATAAAAAGCCGAACTAGTTCGGGATCGGCACCCCGAACGTTAATAAGGTCCAAATAAAGCCGAACTAGTTCGGGATAGGCACAATAAGAGTTAATAGATCCGCAATGTTTCTTTTTTAAATTTTTATTCTGTAAAACATATTCATAATCATAAAACTCTTGAGGCTGGAGTCTAATGATCTAAAATGTATAAGCTTTATTTAAATTTTTATTGTTTATTGTGTTGCTTATATAATTGTGGGCTCGAGACCAGTATGTTATACCAAATCTTTATAGGTCAAGTTTATTCTCCTGAAAAAAATTACCGACAGTACAAAGGCAGGGCTCTTAGCCAATGAGGAGCAGCGTTCTTGGTGACATCACCACCAACAAGTGCGAAATAACAACAACATGTGGGCTTGAGACCAATATGTTACATCAGTATGTTATACCAACACTTTATAGACCAAGGTTATTCTCCTAAAAAAAATGGCCGACAGTACAAACTAAGGCAGGGCCCTTAGCCAATGAGGAGCAGACAAAGAGTAGATCTTTGTGCCCATACATGGTGTTCCATGCGAGCCCACACTGTTTCGTAAGAACAGTATTTCTCGTTTAGAAAGGTTTTCATCGATTTCCAAATATCACATTTTATATTACACTGGACTGACTATGTAATTATTTGTACAATAATGTATTAGCCTATTCTTCCCAGGGAGAAAGAAAGTAAAATTGTATGGATATATCAGGCTCTGTCACATCAGGCCCCTTGGGCCTTGGGCTGTCATGGCCCTGTCATGTTGTCATGTGAGTTACCATGGTAACACGTTACCGACCCTGTCAAGGGGATGGCAGGCCCTGCACACTGTCACAATAGTTTTTGACTCGCCGATTCCTTTGATGATGGTCAGCAGTTGATCCATTGAAAAGGGGTCCGTCCTGATAGGCAGTCTGTCTTAAACGTTTAGGTTATAGAATGGAGCGCTTAAGTCGACTGCCTGCTGATCAGGATTACCAAGGAAGGAGTTTCCTGAAGTGTACAAGTGTTCAAGCCATCTTCTGTGGTTTTACCTCTGATCGTAATGACAGGGGAGGACTTCTTGTTGGTAATTTCTCTGAGAACTTCCCCGGCATATCAAGCCATATCTTTGGGCACTGCAGCTCGGAATTAAGTAATATTCGGCTCTGACACCTCATCCGCTGAACGCGAGCGAGCAACGTGATGTTCTGCGAAATACTGTCCGCATATGGAGCGTCGGCCATGCGTTGCGACATAGCTTGAACCAATCAAACAGATAAATAATTTTAAAAAAGTGTTTGGGGGGCGGGACATGGCCATTTACGGTACCTCTATGGACATCGCCGCGAAACCTTGCTCAAATGGAGACTCTGCGAGTGAAAACAGGAGGGGTGGACGACGTCGCGTCTTGCCACAACGTCACTCGCGGTAAGTCAGGACGTCTACATTGAAACAGATGTATTTTGATGAGATTTCATCGTTCGCATCGCGTGCAGTGCAGATGAGCTGCACATGGGCTGCTCAGGTTTATAACATTTCTAGCTGTTGCTGCTGCCGCCGTTCACTCACGCTTTATTTTGAAGAGCCTCGGAAGCTTTGTGCGTGTGCACGTGGGTGTCCACTGACGATTGAGGAAGATAATCCCTTTGTTTACAAACGCTTGCGAAACTAAAATCCAAATGGGAGCCGACCATCGCGGAATAGTGTCGCCGTGAAAACAATCAGATCTCTGCTTCCCTGGCGTTCTTTTCACCTCATTCAGAGATAAAGCCCTTTTTATGTTTCAGAGTAGAATGGAAAACAATGCAACCAGCTTGTGCCTTTTTTTCTCTCTCCCTCTCTCTCTCTCTGCTATGGGGTGACGTATGGACTCGGGTCATTCAGAGGGCAGGCAGCTGCACGTACAGTTAACCCTTCGTTGACTCGTTCAGGGACGAGACAACTCCTTTTGGCAGGGTGACACCTAGTGGCCTTAACTCGTTACTGAACGAGTTTGGCTCCTTGGGTGTTAAAGGAATAGCCTATTTCACTTTCAGAAAAAGTTTTGCTAATTTTATCGTCTAATCAGGCTTTTATGAACACCCTGGACAGATTTTAATTCTTTCAGTTTTTAGATATTTGATGTAAATGTTATCAGGCCCTCTCCATGGCCCCTCCCCATACACACCCATTGTAACTTCAAACTCCATTTTAACCATGATAGACCTTTTTTTTTTTTCTGGTGACTCATAATATTCTCCAAGTACCTGAGCTGGCTGTGTTTTTTATTTCTTTTATAACCTTTTTCATTTATTTGTAATAATTCTTTGGGAAAATTAAAATATAATAATAAATGATTAAACATAAATGAAAAAGGTTGTCGAAAAAACACGGCAAGCTCACGTATTAGGAGGGTATTAGGAGTCACCAAAATGAAGAATGTGTGTTTTTGATTAATCTATTATGGTTAAAATGGAATTTGAAGTTACAGTGGGTGTCTACTGAACGAAGCAAATTAAAAACTGTCCAGGGTGTTCACAAAAGCCTGATTAGACGATAAAATGAACGAGTTTCTTTTTTTTAAGTGAAAAAGATACTGTATCTTTATCCACATTGCAGATGAAATGTATTTGAATTTGTTTTCTTTAGTTCTTTAGTCCTCCATACAGTATCTTCTATGAGCGAGGAGTGGACTGCCACTGTATACTGTTGTACTGTACTGTATGTGTGACAGAGAGTGGAATCTACTGCAACCCGCTTCCAGTCCACCTTTTTCATCGGGTGCTCATTTGACACCTTCAGGAAACGATCTTGTGGTCAGATTCCACACTCATCAAAATGATGTGTAAGCTCTGTCTGCAGTTCTTCAGACTGTTTTGCCACTTCTTTCTGAACTGTACATACAGCAGTCGAGTGTTACAAGATATCCAGTTGGATATCGATGCGTCCACAACCTGCCTGCGGGCCATGAGATTGAATTGATCCAGAAAGTCTGACAGATGTCTGCCATTCTTGTTGCTTGCTTTATGGAAGGTGATGCGCAGGGACGGCTCCAGAGGTGGGGCTAGAGGGGGCTTTAGTCCCCCCCTAAGCCCCCCCCCCCTCCCCACAAACCCAATTGTGATGACAATTATTTAAGGAATAAATAAATAATATATACATGAATATGTGAAAGACAATTGACTGACTTCTATGTAAACCATAGTATAAAATCATACTTTTTATGCTGGAAAGCACAAAAACCCTATGTTCGACCACCTACAGTCCACAGATTTGGACCTGGAATCTGCCAATGATCTGATCTGTTCAGTTAACTTAACAATACCCTAAGCGAGATAATTTTGTTTATCGTATTAGCATTATTTATTATTGTTTGTAATTGTTAATTAGCCCCCTCTCTAAAAAAGCCACCCCCCCATTGAAATCTCCTCTAATGACTAGCAGGTTATGTGCTGGGACGGCTGAAACACCAGAGGACAGATCCTTGTAGAAATTGACGACATCTGGCATGAGCCAGATGTCGTCAGGTATGAACCTGTCCTTGTTGTTTGGACTGTAGCAACCAATGCCAGTTGTCTCTGGATTGCCAACGGGTGTCATAGCTATCATGCGTTCGGTGTTTTTATTTTAATTATGTTGTGGCAAGCTTTCAGTGCTCTTGGTGACAGAAGAAATCTTGAAGAAGTACATCTGGATGTTGCACTCTGTGCTCTTGAATTAGCACCTTAATAAAAGAGGATTTAATTGTCCGAAATGCTCCAGTGTGTTCTACAATTGCTGTCGTCTTGATCGTGTGACTCAGGAGGCTTGCCTTGTTTGTCAGTATCATGATATCAGTATCATGGTCAGTAGTATCATGATATCAGTATCATGATGTCAGTAAGTATCATGGTCAGTAGTATCATGATGTCAGTATCATGTTGTCAGTATCATGATATCAGTATCATGATGTCAGTATCATGGTCAGTAGTATCATGATGTCAGTATCATGATGTCAGTATCATGGTCAGTAGTATCATGATGTCAGTATCATGGTCAGTAGTATCATGATGTCAGTATCATGATGTCAGTATCATGGTCAGTAGTATCATGATGTCAGTATCAAGTCAGTATTGTGGTCAGTAACATGTCACATGATACAGTCAGACCAGGCTATCCACAACACGGTGGCACATGGTTTGGATTAGGCTGAATATAAATGTCAGTTGGTGTCTTGCAGGTGGATTAAATCATGGGCAATCGAATGGTTGCCTTTCATTACCTTAACAGATGAATTCAACTCTGTGATGTTTAACAAAAGCTTACCAGCGATTTCTACAGTGTCAATAAAGAAAGAAGACCCTCTGAAGCATTAACAAGAGTAAACTGATATTCAGGAGGTGCAAACTGATGTCTTGGGAGGTGTCAATAAATATCGGGCATTTTGACAAGAGCAGATTAGCTTGGGAGGAAATTACAAATGCAGTGAAAATGTCTGACATCTGTCCTATGAGAAGCATTTCACAGTGTGAGAAACGGTTCAATGATGTCTGGCCACAAACAGATGGTAGTCCGTGTAATAACCTAGTCTTAGTCATCTGTAAGACATTTATGAAGGAGGAACATATGGATAATATTATGCCATCAATATCGTCGTTGTCGGGTGGAAACCTTGTATGTCCAAAGCCGTTAGTTTTGTATTTAACATTCTTAAAATTATCTAAACTAGTGAAAATATTATAGTAAAAAATAATATAGTAAAAAAAAATGTGCTACAGTCTTATATGATGTTGCAGGGTTTTGCTTTATGAAAAGAGATTTGAAACTTGGAGATACGAGGTTTCCACCCAAGGTTTCCACCCTGTTTATACAGTGGACTGATAAAATATTATATTTGAATCCACATGGTGACAGTTAAATGCTGTTGCCATGTGGATTCAAATATACTGTTTTATCAGCTTGAGGGATTCATATCAAAGTCAAATAGAACAGATGTCTTAATGACGATTTACCACTTATGCCCTATATTTGTCATAATGGCTTATAGCTAAGATAGACGATCTAAGCTCACAATGCGTTGCATGGTGTGAATGTATAAGAGGTTAAAGAGACAGAAATAGCACAAAAGTTGTGTGCAACTCTCTATATGTTGGTAGATCTTGGTTTAAGCAGGTGGATAGAGCAAATCGTGGGCCTTACTAATGCAGCAGATAAGCAAACATCTCTTTTAGCCGTCTCTCTTTACTCTTCTCCACAGGTGCAACATGTTTTAAGCGTATACAGCTTGTAGATCTACTATTGTCAGTCATACAATGGAACATAAATTAAGCATAATGTTGTGGAGAAAAGTCGCAGTGGTCTGATTTACCCACGGGCGTCACAAGGGGGGGAAAAAGTGGGACTGAGTTACTAGGGCCCAAGGTGGAGGGGCCTTAATTATTTTATACTTTAGCTATTGAAAAATAGCAGATATACAAGTTCACAGCGCGGCACCGAGTGCCCCGATGAGAGCTTGTAGATCTGCTATTTTTGAAAAGTCGTGAAAATGGGTGCAAATCTTTGAATATATGTATTTTTTAAGCGAACATTTGTAACTAAAATTTTGCTTCGGGGGTCCCTGGAACTAAATATTTTGAGATGGGGGTCTGTGGCCAAATACATATAATTTTGGGGGTCCTTCACGTGTTTGAGCACCACTGACATAGAAACATAGGTTTTTCAAAAAAACCTTTTTCAAAAAAGGATTTGAAATATTCAAAGACTTGCAAAAATGCTCATGATTTTTCAAAAATAGTTAAAGGACAAAATAATGCTGCGTTCCCAGTCTAAATGGGTTAAACCCCCTCAACCTATGAAGAGGTTGGGGGGGCCCGCAGTGAATCCTTGTACCCAGGGCCCAGAATTTGGTGTGACACCCCTTGATTTCCCCCTTTAGTGCCCTACCAGTGGAGGGAAAAACATAATGGTTTAACATAACTGGAGTGAGGTCACGTCCTGTTTAAATATACCTACACCTCTGGATAATGAGAGATTTTGTGGGGTACCCCTTGCCTTACCCTTGTCAAAGTACTAGAATGTTAAGTTATGCAGGGCAAAACCCCTGCTCTGAATCAACTTTATTCATGACTTAGGCCTTGGCACCAGTGCAACAAAACGTGTTTAATACCTGGCTGAGCCCGGCCCCTTTGTGTTCACTGTATATTCTCACAGATTTTCTCTGGACCTCTGATGTATTACCTGTGCTCTCATCATATGGTTAAATATTGTTTTACTGTGTTATTCATCATGATTGATCTGACAAAACGACTAAATTCTTCGCTATTGATTTGAGAGCTTGGATCTTTTACCAAGCAACCAGAATTGTGTTAGCCGTCTTAAAGGTCCTGCGTTCTCCATGTGTTCCATGTGTTTATCAATTTGCTAAACACATTGATTTGGAAGGGCTACTAGCTGTCCCAGAGTGGCGTTTCACTCTGGCAAAGTCAGCAGAGCAAGACCCTGAATCATGACAAAATTGTATAATTTGCCAGCATGCCAAGTGATTCAAAGGGCTGCATGGTTCCAAGCTGCATACCAGTGGCGTCAGTTCAGAAAAAGCTAAGGTATGGCGACATGACTGGTGTTGCGCGCGTGCAAGACACCAGTCATGTTGCCATACCTTAGCAACAGGCATGATACATTTATTTAACGAAGTAGGCTAGATTTTATTTTTTTCCTGTTTCTAGTTTCTTGGGCTGGATATGGCAGCCTAGAACGGTTGTTCAAGTGCACATAAACTTGGCATGTTGGTAAACGTGCCACAATTAACAATAATGCATTGCACCTGTGCAGCTGACCTGCGGAACCTGGGAATATACCATTTTGTCAAGATGGGGAGAATAAAAGTGTGGAGAATATAATTATAATACCTTGTTAAAGTGACCATTTTGTAAAATTTTGCATTTGTAGTTATTTTACTGTAATTTAACAACATAATAACCAGCACAGATAGAAAAAGAGACATTCGTGGATTTATATTTAAAAGTAACTTTTATTTTCCCCCCTGGTCCCAGGGTATGGCAGCTGCATACCCCTGCCATACCCAATAGACGCCCCTGCTGCATACTGTGGCTATGCATCTCAAGAAGGACAACAAAAGCAATGTTTTACTTCATGTGCTCACTGCTGAACAGGTTAACTCCTCATCAGTGGTCTTTCTTAACGGTGGGGGAGGGATGGTCTGCTCCATTTTAAATCTTTTAATAATTCATCAGCAGCGGCAAGTCCCCAGGAAATGAGTCTTTTTTAATATATTCCTAATGGCCTACTTAAAGGTTATGTCTATCAGATGGTTCTTGGTGGAGACACGCTGGCATTTTAATCAGCACAAGGGATGGCTAATCTTTGACTTTTGCTGATGAATTCAACAACTGTATTGATTATGTGGATTTTATCTTTTTTTTTTTTTTTTTTGCAGGCCAGGCATGTTTGTGACCAACACTGCCGTAGCATTAATTTAGGTGATCAAGAGCGACAAATATTTGATTTGATTACATTCCTTGTGGATATTGGACATAGGATAGTCATGTTTACATATTATTACATGTAAATACAGACAGTACATTAACAGAAATCTTTGCAGGCATGCATGTACTGTACACACAGACTGGCACACACCCACACACTTTTTCAAAAAACCTGGTCAGATGTGTTCTTGACATTCTTTTTAAATTAATGTTTTAATTAATTTTTACTTGTATGTTTTATTATACTTTAATGTTAGATAAACGAGTGCTTCAATAGCTAAATGATCTGTATTTTCTCTTTGTGGTTGGAATAGGCTCAAACAGGGCTACATGCTGATAATATTGGTCTACTAATTATCCTGCCTTAGACATAATCAATACAGTTAAACAGCTATTGTGCAGAGCACTGGTTCTCAACATATAGTCCAGGGACCACCATGAGTCCAAAATACACTCTTATAGGTCTGTTGTCTAATGTATATTTAACACAGACTGCAATGCAAAAAATCGATATAATTTCTTAAAATCATTGTCAAAATGTATCTGTAATTCCCAGTTTTCCGCAGGGCCTCTTGTCTTTACAAATGTGAGCCTTGGACAAAATTGAGCATCGACACACAAGATCACCTGATTTCCAGCTTACTCATGAATGATCATTATACGAAGTTAAAGTGTCACTATCCCATGCCCACGTGGGCACACTTATAAACTGATGGAACCAATGCTCTTGCAAGTATTTGGGAGGCCTACAGAGGTACATCATCATCATCATCAACATCGTCATCATGATCATCATCATCACCGCAAAGAGCTGAGATTATAGGTAGTTCTTTGTGCTGTAACACATCCTGTACTGTGATGTCCAGTGTTATAGATTTTCTTCTCTCAATGGATGATTGGTTCATTAATAAACTTTATATAGCACTTTTCAAAAACAGGTTTACTAAGTGCTTCACAATCAAACAGTACAAAAACAGGCAGTTTGAATCAATAATAAAAATGTAAAACAAAGGAACAACACAGAAACAAATATGAAGAATTAGAGAGAAAAACGAAAAACGAAACTAGCTGTCCATTCAGATTCTAGTTTAAAGCCATTCTATAAGAATGTCTTTTCAGTGATTTAAAAACACACAATGTTCATTTTAAAATCAATCCTGAACACCACTGGTAGCCAGTTCACTGAGGCGCAAGAACAGGGGTGATGTGGTCGTATCTCCTACTGTAGTTCTCGTATGAACTCTAGCTGATGTGTTCTGAATGAGTTGAAGGAAAAAAAGAATTACAGTAGTCCAAGTGATTTGTTGTGACAAAGGCATGTATGTATAAGGGGGTTTGTGCATCAATGAATGAAATGAATGGTCTGATTTGAGCAATATTTCTAATTTGGCAGATGGCTGTTTTTGTGATATTGGAAAGGTTTAGATCTGAATCAAATAGAACCCCCATGCCTTGTGGGTGCACTGTAACCCCTGTGAGTGTGACAGCTGGCTTATACCATCTCTATGGGAATTTAGTCCAATCACAATCATTTCAGTTTTATCATTGTTTAGCATAAGGAAGTTATTTGACATCCAGGATTATGGCAGTAAGACAGGCAATCAAAGGGGAAACTGGAGAAAGCTGAGGAACTGTGGCTGGGTTTGAGGGATCTATGGAAAAATACATGTGCGTGTCATCGGCATAAAAATGGAAGGAAGCATTAAAATGTGAATAACTTGACCTAAAAGGAAGCAGATACAGAATATACAAAAATAATAACAGACCAAGGATTGACCCGTGGGGACGCCACAAGTAAAATCAGTGTGGCTAGAGAACGCATTCCCAACTGAAACCTTGAAGGTTCTGTTACTTAGTAGGTACAGTAGGACCCAATCCACTCAAGTGCAGTCCCAGTCACACCTATCCAGTTTTCAAGTCTATCTAATAAAATATTGTGGTCAATCGTGTCAAATGCAGCCGAGAGGTCAAGTAACACCAACACAGTAAAACAGCCAACATCTGAGTTCATCCTGATGTCATTCAGAACTTAAAGAAGTGCAGTCTCTGTACTAAGGTGTGTTCTGGAACTGGAACCACACTGAAACATTTCAAAAAGTGAGTTGTCATTCATAAGTTAAAAGCTGCGAATAAACTACTCTCTATAGTGCTTTTGAAATAAAGGGTAGTTTTGAAATTGGTCTAAAATAGTTAAAATTGAAGATATCAAGGTTTATGTGAATATTGCTAAAATGTCTGGAGATGAAAAGGGAGAAACCTCTTTTAGAGATCTAGAGTTGTTATATTTTATCTTTTGATTTTATTGACACGTTCTTCTGCTTTTAAACTTGTGAAGCACTTGTGTCTGTGAAAAGTGCTCTACAAATAAAGGGTAGTTTTGAAATTGGTCTAAAATAGTTAAAATTGAAGATATCAAGGTTCATGTGAATGCTAAAAAGTCTGGAGATAAAAAGGGAGAAACCTCTTTTAGAGATCTAGAGTTGTTATATTCTATCTTTTGATTTTATTGACATGTTCTTCTGCTTTTAAACTTGTGAAGCACTTGTGTCTGTGAAAAGTGCTCTACAAATAAAATGTACTTACTTCCTTACAGTACTTACCTACTTTCTTACAACATCATCATCATCATCATCATCATCATCATCATCATCATCATCATCATCATCATCACCACCACCACCACCACCACAATCATATCAGTGGCAAAGCAAATGACATTCTTCTACTTTAACTTTTCACGTTGAGTTTCAATCTACAGTATCTCCCCCATCACAACGCCCGAACTCTTTCAGCCAACATGGTTCCTGTCTGCAGGTGGTTGTTCTGATGTAGCAACCAAAGTTAAAAAGGGCACATGAATTGATAATGCACTTGCCCCCAGGACTGTGATAATGTCAGTCGTTTCGTTTGATGCCTGGGTTATGGCTATAGATGAATCAAGGAATGGCTGATGGTCATGAAAAATACATAAGGGCCTTGTAACAGATGACTTCTTTGTGAAGGAAAGAAAAGAAAAAGGACTCAAGCCTCATGCGACTGCTTTGAGATGTAGCTATCCCAACAGCAAACAGAACCCCCAGCTCATTTGCATTTCATGTATTTGCAGAGAAAGCACAGGTGGAAATTATGCTCAAATGTCAATGATAGGGTTTCTCAATAAGGTTATGCTTTGGTCAGTTGCCATGTACGTATACTCTGAGTATGGAATAGAAATCAACGTATATGGCCTTTGAAGAGTGAGCTGTTGAGTGTGAATTATCTCCAGTAGGCCGAAGACACATACAATGTTTCATATCATGGCTGAAATCTTGAAACCCCAAAATGGAGTCACACTGTACATATGTCATAGATGTTTACTTAATAACTAGAAAAATATTGTTCCTTCGAAACAATAGTGGGCTCGCTTCAAGCCGGAAAACAATGGCTATAAAAGCACAAAATGTCAAGATCGCAGGCAGTGCTCTCTTTGACGTTACTGACGTCAAAGATTGGTCCATTTTGTTCCAAAAATGTGTTGTGCAAAAGTTGACCCGCTGGTGGCGCTATAACAGGCCAATGTGAGAAGGTTGGTATCTGTTCCTTGACCTATTGGGAATGTGCTTGCAAGATTTCACGCACATCCCAGGCTGTGTTCATGATTTGAGGTGTTTTTGGCTTTGGACACTTTATCGCTGCTTGCAGCTATATTTATTATTATTATTTTATAATTTTTTTGTGTGCACTTCATAGGCATGTTAGATAAAGGTCCTTAGATTGCGTGTAGAATGTTTCATGCAAATTGCAAAAAAAAATCCTAAAATAAAAACGGGTTTAAGCGTTTTAAAAACTGCTCAAAATTATATAGCGCCCCCCTTTGGCCATTTGGGGTAAGATTGGTTTCAGTGATATTTGAACTAACCCTCTACACTATTTTGTCATGAAAATGTGACTTTGCATGTATGTTTTAGAGGCAGAAGAATAATTTGCATAAAAATGCAATATTGTTTGAATTATTTAAAAAAGCATGTTTCAATGTTAAAGAAATCCGATCTGACAGATCTTTAGATATCGGTCCAAAGTTCACGTAAAAAAAGTTTTGTGCACGTGACGCGAAAATTCCAGAATAAAAGCGGGTTTACGCGTTTTACAAACTGCTCAAAATGGCGGAAAATCAAAGGGCGGAGCTTACTTAACAACGACACAGATGTCTTCCGCTTGAGTCAAAGCACGCGTGTAACAAGTTGCATGTCTTCGAACGAAACGAGTCATGACTTATGCCCGTTTGAAGTTTGAATTTTCAGACGCTTCGTATAGCGCCCCCCTTTGGCCGATTGGAATAAAATTGGTTTCAGTGATACTTTGACTAACCCTCCACATCTTTGCCAAATGCCATGAACGTGTAACTTTGCATGTATGATTTAGAGGCCGAAGAATAATTTGCATAAAACCGCACTATTGATTGAATTATTAAAAAATTATATTTCACTTTAAAAAAAATCTGGTTGATCAATCTCACCGTATTGGTCCAAAGTTCATGTGAAAAAAGTTTCGTGCGCGTAACAAAAAAAACCCAGGAGGAGATAGATTTTTACTGTTTTTCATATTATTCCGAATTGTGGGAGACCTAAAGGTCAGAGGTCAAAAGTTAGAGGGTAAAAGTTGTTCGGCATGAGGAGACGCATAAGTGTATACAGGTTTCATGGCTGTATGTATAACACAGCATGAGCTATACCTGTTCAAAGTTCGCACTTTCGAAGGCTTCCTACAGCGCCACCATTTGGCCGATTGCTGTAAAAAGTAATAGCACACGTCGCCACTGTAAGCTGAACACATTGATGTTTTTATTTTCATTTTCTCACTAAGTATGTAGGAGTAGAAAGGAACCGAAAATCCCGTCTACTTACTAGATAAATAAATAAATAAATAATGACAATATCTAAAGTGTGCTCGCCAGGTACTGGCGAGCCCACAATTAGATACAACAGAGTGATAGCGGAGAACAGATGAAGCTGCAGCAGTATGCCCATCCATCTGGTTGTGGCATATGGAGAAACACGACTAGATGAATGTATGCGCATTGTTTATTCCAGCTGCCTCTACCTTGTTTGGATGACATATCTTCCATGTTCGACAGCTCTCCTATGACAGTCTTGCAAGATCACAATTTATTGGATGCCAGGAGCAACATCATAAAAGCTGAGTGGCATAAGAAAAATACAGATAGCAAAAAACAAAACAAAAAAAACAATAAATTGATACCACAGGAGTGTTAAGGGGAGAGACATCAAGTGATGACCCCAGCATGACAAGAAAGGATGGTTGAGGGTGAAATGTAATCTAAAGGGGTGACAATAACGGCGAGTGGAAAGGTCACGCGTGCTTGCTCCTTCGTTTCCCATGAGCCCGCGCTGACAGGAACAAAGCACCGTATCTGGGTGGCTACGGGAGGGATCACTCCCCTGACTAATCAGGTGACTGATCAATGAAGAGGATCAGCCTTTCAAATATTAATACACACACCACCACCAGCGCGCAAGATTGAGGAGGCTGAGGAAGACTGACGTGTACAATACCTGCCTGCGATCTTAATTTAACTGTGGGTTGAATGTAACTGTTGACTGTGAAATGTGTTAATTTTGTTGTTACTTGCCTTTACACTTCCTCTGCAGATACTGTATTTGCACTTTGTCACTTGCTGAATGTAATGTATGTGAAACACATTTTTCATTACCACAACATATGAATTCCCGTTGCAGTATTGGACATTATATTCTGTGTTATTTGTCACTATGTATTGAGAAATAACCAACCTTATGAACCAAAAAAACAAACAAACATGTTGTAAGAATACGGAGGCTCAATGAATGTCCCAATTGCTTTGCTTTGCTTTGCTTTGCTTTGCTTTGCTTAGCTTAGCTTAGCGTAAAGTGTTAGTTTGTATTTTTAGACCTAAAGCTGTAGGAAATACTTGCCATTAATATAGTCGTTGCAAAGACAGAGCTGTGGTCATTTTCTGCTGAATAAGAAGTAGTTCTAGTTTGGCCGGCCCCATTTGGCACGGTGCAGTGATACTAGACACAAAAAATAGTACCATGTGACAGAGGGTTCAAAGTTGAACGAAAGTAGCGCTATATAGTAGAAATAATATTTCTTCTATATAGCGGTACTTTGTTGACATATTTTGTCAACAATACAAATGACAGCAGTTTTGTGGATTTGTTTATTATTAACTTTTTCAGTGCCAGATGTTGTTATTTATTATTGGGTTTTGTGCCAGCAAAAGCACCTTACCTTTGCGATGTTATAGACAAAGATGTATTATTTTTTTTTCATCATTATTATTTTATTTTCTCCTTAAATAGGTGTACCGTGGCTCTACCAGCAGTAGAGGGCAGCCTCATGCAAGAATTAATGTGAAAATGGCCGCAGTAGGCTGCCGTCCGTCAAGGCAGCTCAGTCGCTACAGAGCAATAGATCCAGAGAAAATAACATGGAAGTGTTTTTTACTCCATTGATGCTAACGTCCAGTGGGTTTTTGAGAGTACTTTTACGGGAGCTGTCTCTACGGTACACACCCGCGCGACCCCTCATCAGTTTACAGACATCAAACCAAGGTACAAAAGAACGAGCCAAAGAACGTACAATTGGCATTGCGCCGCCGTCAAAAATGGGGCGAACGGGAACGTCCAAAGCGTGGATAGAGTTAATAATATTTAATATTATTGGAGCCGGACAAATCACTGGAACTACTTCTTATTCAGAAGAAAATTACCACAGCTCTTTCCACGGGACTCGGGCAACTAGTTAATGCCTTTGCAACGACTATATTAATTATTAGTATTTCCTACAGGTCTAAAAATACAAACTTACACTTTAAGTCAGTGAATTGAGGCATATAATTGGTTAGAATCAAATAGAAAATTCTCCTGTTATTACTGTACAAAAGTATTATTCAACCTATTCTGTTGTGTTGCTCAGCATGTTTCTACACTATACTGTCCATGCCTAACACAAACAAACTCTACAGTCTACAGTATTACCCGTATTGCTTCCAAGATCATCAGACTTCCCACCCCCACACTTGCTGATATGAATGATAAGGCCATCACACACTTAGCACTATCAATAACAAATGAAACTGATCATCCTCTGTGTCGGTACTTCGACCTCTTGCCATCAGGGCGAAGATACAGAACCTTGACGTGGCACAAAGGAGTTTTGTCCCCTCAGCCATCGCTGCACTAAACAATCTGCTAAGCAATCGCAAGTCGCTAGGATGGTTTTCTGTAAATAGTGGGGTCCTGATGATCTGTCCTGTGATGTTTTGTGTTATATGGTTATACGTTGTTTTTTGTGTTGAACAGACTTGTGAAGACAAGTTTCCCTTTGGGGACAATAAAGATTATTATTATTATTATTAGGCCAAGCTATTTGTGTAGAAAAATTACTATTTCAAAAATGAAGCTCATAAGCAGTTGTTCGTGTCTGTCCATGTCTCTGCTACCCAGGCTTATCTTCACTGAGCAGTAATAGATGAAAATGTAAAGCCTTTTCTCCATGGAATTCTATTTCAGAGCTGAAGCCCTCAGTGGTGCCAGTCAGAGCTCTGTACCCACTCGCAACACTTTTTCACAGGGTATTCTCACTCAAATAGTTCTATAGGCCTATAACACATTGAAATGCAGTCACCTGCTGTAGCTAATGTAAAGCAGGTTACAACAGCCCAAACTGCCAATAGTTCAGGACACCAAGGGCCAGTTTGATATTGTCACATGAAATTACATCCTTGTTTAGGAAAATGAAAACAAAAAGTAGGCCTGTTACAGACTGTACATCAGGGTTCCCCAATAAGTGGCCCACACCAACCCCAGTAATAATGGTGGTATAAGAGCAGCAACAACACAAGTATATCGTCGTTGTCGTGTGGAAATCTTGTATCTCCAAATTTGTACGTTCTTTCGCAAATCATACAAGGCCGTCGCACAAAAGTAGTGAAAACAGCAGATCTACAAGCACACTGTAGATCGGCTGTTTTCACTAGTTTAAATCATTTTTAAAATGATAAATTCAAAACGAATGGTTTTGGACATACAAGATTTTCACCCGATAACGAAGATATCTGAACTGTCGCTGGAGTAGCTGGAACGCCACCGTCGCCCAGGGTGACCAGATGTCCCCCTTTGCGAGGGACAGTCCCACATTTCCATGACTTTTCAGGCGTCCCCCAAATTGAGACTGTCCCACATTGTGACTGGCAGGTGTTGATATAGGTGCGCTGATTGTTGCTGAAGAGCTCTTTAACATGAGCTCACAGCAAGCTAGACTGGACCACACTGGACTACTATATTAATATGTTATAGGGCATTCCATTGTAGTGTAAATCTCTCATTGTCTCTTTTACCTGCAAGATATGTTTTTAAGACTGTTATTAAAATAACAAGAGAAATATCCCCTATAGGCGGGTAAATAACAAATTAATAGGCAGTATTAGGGCTATGGTCGAATATTAGGGCTATGGTCGAATATGACTTTAAAGCATAAGCATTTATTAGCAACTTAAGTAATAATTTGCTATTAATTAACTCCCTGCCCGCCCGTCCCACATTGTCCCACACAAGTGGAACTTCTGTCCCTCAAATGAACAGTTTGGATCTGGTCACCCTACCGTCGCCCCCGTTGTGGCCCTCGGCTTGGTACCCTAGACACAATTCGGCCCTTGGGGAAAACTAATTGGGGAACCCTGCTGTACATCATCACACAAAGCAATCCTTTTTTTCTAATGCTATGAACACACAGCTATAAACCACTCTGTCTGGTCAATCGTTGGTCGGTCGATCAAGCACAAACCAAGGGCGGTTGCAGGTTATACCATAAATTACTTGCACGTTTCATTTCAAAATGCATCCTTTTTGTCAAGTGATGAAATACAGCCTAAAGTGCACAGCATTGCAACACGCAGGAACTCACCAAAACATCTCAAGTCAGACTTCTGTCAAATGGCTTCAGGCAATAGGAAACCGTTTGGCACAGAGCTAACTCGTTTTGAGGAGAAAGCATCATCGAAACACACAAAGAAAGAGGCAGGCAAGCGCGCAAGGCAGATTTCTTGATCGTACAGTGAGACGACTTTGCCCAATCTATCTTCATTTAAAGCTTGTCTGGAGCAGTGATTGTGTCTGGGGCGGGGGCAGCATAAACCGTGGCTGGGTAAAGGTTATATAGTGGCTGGTTTGTCCCTCCAGGCCAGCTGATAAAAGGAAAGTCTTGTTCGAGGTCTTAAGGCCAGATAGATTCTGATTGTGGGCCGTGGGTTCCCTCCTCTAGCCAGTTTAATGACATGACGGAAGGCTTCCCCCATATCCACAGTATCCCCTTGGATTTGTCCAACAACATCATTTAGATTTCATACAGTATGTTGCCAACACAAGGGTACATTGTGTGATTCTCCAGTGTGCCTCACGACATGAACTGCGTAACGATGCCAATGAGATTCTTACTGACGATTGTATGAAAATCTGCTTATGTTATCTTTTTTATAAGTATACTGAACCCCCTCACAACTACAAAGGTAGGCAGACCTGCGTATGAAGATAATAAACAACATTCTTCTTCCATTATACTGTGGCACAATGGTATGAGTGAGTTCTGATGAGGTTGGCTCATTTTGCCCTTGGAGAATTCTATGTTTTGTATAGCAATAATGGGTTTCCAAGGAAACGTGAGAACACATTAGCCAGGTGTCAGGTTTGAGCTGTATAATGTACTTTGAGATTATTATACAGACAGAATTCTTCCTGAGTACACAAGTGTGCTCGGAGGAGGTTGCTCTATCTATCTATCTGTCTTTCTGTCAGTCTGTCTGTCTGTCTGTCTGTGTGCGTGTCCGTGCGTGTGTGTATACGTGCGTGCATGTACATACAGGGGGCTCTCAAAAGAATTGAGTTAACTGAGTTAATTAATTTATGGAATTAATTCAATTTTAAAAAGCATGCGCAGAATGACCCACCCGGCCCATACATCCCACTCTACCCACTCTGCACTAGTCGTCACTCTGTTTAATCTGATGGCTGATAGATCCAAATATTTACACAAACAAGATTTAAAGAGAAAATGTACCTGATGGCCCTATACTGATGGGGGAAAACTCAAGTTTTAACACACATTTTAGCGGCTTTATATACTAGTCCATAGGCGATTTTAAGGGGTGTCCTAGGGTGCACGTGCACCCCCTGGCCGCCAGGCGGCCATTTTGATTTTTTTGATCATAATAAACATTAAGAAGAAGAACATCTCAAATTCGCCTTTTTTGACCCTTTGAAGCACCCATAGCATGACTTCTAAACCAATCACAGCAAATGGGGGGCGGGAGGTAATAGGACTACTGGTTTCTCAACCAATCACAGTGACTGTCTGAACGTCTCTGACAGCACAGCTGAAAAACAAACGGCAGATGATGACACCTGCAGATTTATCTAAATAACAGAATTAAACAGTTGTTTCACAGTGGAATATGCTACCTGGGGTTAACTACAGACATCCATAGGACATGTGGATAGCTTTTACATTTACCATACGTGAACTAAAGTTTTCGGCGCTGCTCAACGAGGCTGGATTACACGATGTGTTCTGTGCCTCCAAGGAATAACACTTTCTTCTGGGCACCTCAATATAACATTGGATATTTTCTTGTCATTTTCTTAAGGTAAGACATGGCTTTATTTAACTATCTGTTCACTGTGGAGTTAGCCAGCCTGTTTTCTTCTCCTCCGTGTGTGTGTGTGTGTGTGTGTGTGTGTGTGTGTGTGTGTGTGTGTGTGTGTGTGTGTGTGTGTGTGTGTGTGTGTGTGTGTGTGTGTGTGTGTGTGTGTGTGTGTGTGTGTGTGTGTGTGCGCGCGCGAGCGAGCGCGCATGCTTGCTTCACTTGCTTGTAAATATTGGTAGCTGCTGGTTATGGATCTTTGGTGGTGTGGTTGTGCCACACCACCAATGTAAATGACTGCTTGATTGCTTGATGAATGATGATTAACTTGATGTTTGGCTTTATATGTCCTGGCTGTGCTGCCTCTGTCTGCAAAATAAGTAAATAAATCCTATAGATAGATATATGGTGTCTAGAAAAAGAAGCACCTGTTTTACACTTTTTTTTGTTTATATTGTGTTACATTTGGGTACAAAATTAACTGCAGAAATCCGCTAAAACAACATTACAAAACCGCTAATATCCGCAATTTTTTTCGCGTGCGCGCGCGCTGCGCGCGCGTGCATGAGGTAATAGAGGTCGTGCACCCCCTGCTGAAAGAGGCTAGAATCGCCTATGTACTAGTCCATACCAGGGATGTGCGCGCGCTCTCGCTCTCTCCTCTCTTATAAGTATGCCGTTGTTAAAGGCTGCTGATCTGTTTTCAGATATAGCCAAAGCAGTAGGCATGCAGTGAGAAATCAGCTTGGGATGGGCATACTATAAAATGAAATAAATATTACTTTTGTGAGGCAGATCGTCGTATCGACTCCCATGGCGAATGCTTCGTCGCCCAACGTGACGTTGCCACCCACAACCATGAGAAAGTTGATGTTTGAGCTGTTTCAGCTAAGTTATGTGTACTAATAACACAACCTGGATTCGAACATTGCAGGTGTCAACCTGCGTGCCAGTGCCATGGAGATAAGATCAAAAGCGTCCTCCCGCTCATGGCCCGGGCCCCAAATGAAAGTCCTTAGCTCTTGGCTCACCCACAACAGTCATAGCTTTTGTTTAAAGGGCCAGTTCACCTCTGGGACAACCAGATCTTATTTTATTGTTGTTTGGGACACGATCAACACAATCCTGAGTTATTTTTTGTGTTCAGTCTGTGTTTTGAGATATTTTAGTATTTCAGCATGAATGATGATGCATTTTGCATCATATGAGTCATCATGCTGCATCATATGATGCAAAATGCATCATCATTCATGCTGAAATACTACAATATCTCAAAACACAGATTTAACTTTAACTACTTCTGGACAATATTAGCCTTTTGCCGCCATGTGGACAGAAGCATGAAACACGAGCCACTGACTCACGTCTGTGTTGAGCTGCCTCATAGATTTTACGTCCTAATGATAACAGATGGGAGGTGATTGATCAAGCAACACAGATTAGACTGAGAGGCACACATACTCCCTGTCCACGCCCTACTTCTCCTGTCTCCACCCCTCCTCTTTGTCTTGTCGTGTTCTTAAGAAGAACATGTTTGAAACTATTTTGGTTAATCCAATTACGGGCCTTTAGCAATTTCACCTGGGAGTTGCAGGGACGTGCAGAGAATGTCAGAGAGGCAGGGTCTGACATTTCTAAAAGTGCCTTTTGGTGAAAATATCAAAAATAGCAGACCTCCAAGCTCACAACGCGTTGCGCTGCGGCGCATTGTGAGCTTGGAGGTTGGCTATTTTCGATGCTTGATACCACCACACTGAACTAAGCATAATCAAGTCAATACTGGAGGTGTGGTGTACGGCATGGATTTTCTACACAGAGAGGACAATTCTTTCAACATAAGATGCTGCATTCAAGTTCAGGAGACTTTGGTGATTCTCTTGAATGCCGCCTTCAGGTATATGGCATGGAAAGAAGGCATTTGCATTTCACCATAGTAAAAACGGCATTCATGGTCTGGAAAGGGCACCTTTTACAGACGGATAAAAGGGCAGGGGCTCAAGCCCCCTTTGATGTCTATGTGTGCATGTGCCCGGGGAGTTGCATGTGTGCGTGTGAGTGTGCGTGTGCTTGTGTGTCATTGCGGCCCTGTCTGGGACTTGGTATGCGCTACTACAGTATACACACCAAGCTGCGGCAGAGGGAGTGTGACTCATACATAGCTGTATCAGATAGTCGTCAACTCAGCAGCACTGGCACGCGCTGGCTGGATGGAGAGCGGTCCTCAAGGATGGGGGTGGGGCTGTGCATCTGTCCCACTTGGAAGCCGGTCCACTGTCTGGAGCTATGTGTGATCTAATCCACCCAGCTCATCAGATAATCCTGTTCTGTTTGGGAGGGAAACACGCTAATTCAGCGCTTAATGCATATCCAATTAAATTAATAAAGGGCATCCTTCCATTCACTTTATTAATGGGTGTCCCTGTCACTGTTTTATAACTTTTTCTTTTTTAAACTTAATATTTATTTGCAGATTGTTACATTATGCACAGTGCAGGGTTTATATTTAACATTTCAAGTATCACATTTCAATTCACTTATAGTTCACGGTGGTATCATCCTATTGGGTCTTGTATAACGTCCACTTTTCCTATTTCTCAATAAACAATTCTTCCTGTAATCTGAGTTTTTGTGTAAATCTCTCCATCAAATAATATTTCCTCCACAATGCACAGCCACTGCTCACTTTTATACCACAATCTAGATACAGCACCACACTTGTTTACGGTATTTCGTATTTCAATATCTCCTTTATTACTGACCATACATCGCTCCAATACTTGTAATTTTTTGGGCAGTGCCAAAATACCGGTATGTGTTCAGCATCCATGTGTCCACATAATGATGATTGTTTCTCTGCTGTAACTTTTCCTCTGATCTTTGGAGTTATGAAATATCTAATAGCGTTCAAGAATATAGCTATATTGCCAGGAGTAACAGAAATCAAGACGAACAAATGTGACTTAGGCCTATATGCTGTGCTGGTGTCAAACACAATTTGAATTAATATATCTCCTTTCAGGGGATTCTACCTGAGGCAACTGCAATATACTTGAAGAGGATAATATCACAAGTTGTGCTTTTCTTTTTGGCCATCTAGAACAGGGTTTTCTCTGTACATACTGCATTTCCCCACAATAGCAGACCAATGACAACTCATGCCACTACAGTGCATGCATGTTGTCATGAATAAGTGCGTACTGCTGGAAATGTCAATGTGAAATAACATAAATGTGTTAACATAATGTAAATGACTCTGAGTGTGTATAACGTTGTCACGTTCCAAATCAACCTTCCTAACTGTGGACTAAAACCGTCAGGACCTTCATTACATTTAATCGGATCTTGAGTACGTTTAACACATTTATAACAATTCTCTAGCTCACTTTACCCAATGTTCATAATGTCCTCAGGGCTTAATTGAATGTGCACGTCTCACCATATCTAAAGGCCAGACCGCACCAATACAATGAGTCCCAATTCCTTGCAACAAAACATTTTTAAAACTAGTTAAGGCCCCACGCCACACCAATGCAACTCCTTTCAACTGGGGGTAATGGGTACAAATACTGTAGTTCATAGGCGGCAAGTCTGTGGGTGACGTGGGGATGCGGCACCCGGCCGCGGCAGTTGAATTCTCACTAAACTGCATTCTTGACACCTAGCCGAAATGCCCTTTTTTGAGACGGGAGGGGGGGGGGGGGGGGGGGGGGGGTAGCGCTCGATATGGCTTCAGCCCCCCGCGGCGTGGACAAAACTCGGCACCTCTGCTTTGCAAGTAGGTGCATGTTGCAAGATATTGCAAGGACTTGCATTGGTGTGGACTGGCCTTAACAAGAATAATGGCTAACAGAGCTATACTTTCATGTCGTCGAAATGAAAGCAATCGTTTCAAAGAAAAAAGCGATCCCACCCACGCAACAGTCAGCTCAGCAGAACTATGCGAGACCAAACAAGCATTCAGAAAACTGCTACTGTACTTCTCTCATTATAGATAGATAAATGGAAGACACGATATGTTGTGTGGGGCCGCGGTATTTAAAAAAAGAAAATCCAGGACAACTCATGTTTTCTGCAGTGCACCACCATGCTTGCAATGATCAGACATGAAAAGGTCAAAGGAGTGTCTTCCATACCGATTTAGTTCAGAGAAGGAACAAAGACCACCACAGCTTAGCTGCGTTTCTTACTTATCCTCTCATTTGTTAGGATTCAGCAGCTGTGGACAGTGGACCCAAGCGCAGGAATGAGTAGGCAGGACTTGTTGGGCAAATCAAGTCAGTAGACAACAGAGTACAGATACTGGCAGCGGTGGAAGTACTGGGATGTTGTATGAACATGTTTTGACGTTTAAGTAAAAGTATCAATTCCACAATGTAGAGATACTCTGTTACAAATAAAGGTCTGGTAGGCCTATTCAGAATGTACATAAGTAAAAATACAAATTGGCATCAAAATGTTAAAAAGTAAAGGTACTCCCATTTCAAAATGTATAAAAATCGTTTGAAACTGGCAGATCTACAAGCTCACAACAACGCGTCGCAACCTGTTGTGATCTTGTACTACAAGCTAGGGCAGTATATAGGGCTGAAGTGGTTAATGCATGTTTTTCTAATAATCCAAAAAACACAAGTAAGTTAGTAACACAAGATTTTAAATAATTGTAGTAGAGTAAGAAGTACAATATTTGCCTCTGAGAAAGTGGACATATACTCAAGTAAAGTAAAGAGTATTCTAGAGTACATGTACATGTAGGCCTAGTTACTTTTTCACCACTGGGAGCTGGATATAGAGGAAGGATTAACTAACAACAGAATACACAAACAGTCTTAGAGAAACAGAGGATCTGACAAACTTACCAACAGAGGACAGGAATTTTAAAGGGACTTTTCAGTTTTGTACTCAAATCCAATGAAGTTGAGGACAGGGTTAAGCAAATAACAATGGGATTGGTATTTAAAGGACAACTTTAGTTTTTTACAACAAGGGTTCATATTTTAGATTGTAATTAAAGAATATAAAAGATGAGTGTTAAAATTATTTCATTTACTTCTTTCTATTGTTTTAGAGATTTTTATTTCAGTGGTTGGGGGCATGCGTACAAGTGGCTAAATATGTAATTTTACACAGAATAAGCCCATTCCCAAGATACAACACAACCTTTCATGGTTGGATGTGACTTATGGGGGCTAGAAGTCTTACTGTAAATAGCAATAAAGAAACTGCTGGCTTATTGTGTCTAAAAAGACATATTTAGCCACTTGTACGCATGCCCCCATGCGTACGCATGCCCCACATTTTAGCACGGTAAACACGATAAAACAATAGAACGAAGCAAATGAAAACATTTTAACACTCACTTTTTCTTTTCTCTAATTACAATCTAAAATATGAACCCTTGTTGTAAAAAAACAAAGTTGTCCTTTAACATAGTCAAATGGACAGTGCCCTCACCTGTCTAACTACTTCTCTAAAGTGACACCCACAGCCACGACTAGAGGAGCAACCATCTGGTACCACCCAAATAGGACAAACATGGAAACATTCTCATTCTTCTATTATGCCACCAACATGCTGAATGCCCTGATATAATCCATTAAAGCACGGGTCAATAGTTTCAAAATGGTCAAAAAACAAACAAAAAACAAAACAGGAGACCACAAAGGGAGGTAAATGTAAATTGCCATTGAAATGCTATGCTATGCTATGTTGATGAATTGAATTCGGACCACAATGGAAGTCCCCAGTACGTGTATGTTATATTGTTTGCCTGTAAGCCTGACTGTACCACTTGCTGTTTACATTTCGGACTAGTAAAGTATTCAATCAAAAATCACATCACTACATGTACAGCATATATCAGTTCCCAGAAGTCCTTCTGGTGGGCAATTTGAATGCATTACAAACAGACAGAACTGCAAGTCAATAAATGCGTCGATTCAGGGGCAGCTCCAGGGAGGGGCTAGAGGGGGCTTTAGCCCCCCCACTTAAGGCTTAGCACCCCCACCCCACAAACCCAAATATTTAAGGAATAAATAAATATAGGCTATATGAATATGTGAAAGACAATTGACTGACTTATATGTAAACCATACGGTAAAATCATACTTTTTTTATGCTGGAAAACATCTTCAGCCTCACAAACCCTATCCGATCACCTACAGTCCTCAGATTTGTAGCTGGAAACTACAATGATCTGGTCTGTTCAGTTATCCATACCCTAAGCGAGAGAATGTCGTTTGTCATATTAGTACTATTCATTGTTTGTGGACAAAATTCATTAGCCCCTGCTCTAAAAAAAGCCAGCTCCCCCATAGCCCCCCCAGTCACAATTATCTGGAGCCACCACTCATCGATTTAAAATGTATAGGTCTATAAGCACACCAATCTGGATAAAAGCTAGTGATATAGGCTAAATGTACTTTTGGAGACATTATACACAGACATTACCACTACCATTATCCCTGTTTCCGCTACGACTCTTATTATCACTTCTCATTCATAACATATTCTCCACGGCATAATATTTTACTCAGCATTGCGGTGGGAGCCTCATTATATCACCAACAAGAAGGACTTTTCTTTCCCTCTCTTCTGCACAGCTGCAGGGTTGTTTTCTTGTCTGTGATGTGATTTTGTAGGTTGTTACACAGTAAAATCCTGGGTTTCATTTTGCCCATATACACGGTAACTTCAAGAGTGTGGGAATTTAACCAAATGGACCCTTACGGATGGGTTGTGCAGAGCTAAATGAACACGGAGGGTTTTATTGTGTAGGCCTATCTACACACACAATTTCAGGTAACTTCTGCTCACAACTGCAGTTTTGGCCCAGAGGCAGCCTGGGGGGCTTAAAGCAGCAGAACTCACCAGGGCCAACCAGGGGAGTCACGTTCAATAATGAACGCATTATTACACATTATTTTGTGCTTTAACTATTTTCGTAACTCAAATTTTGCTTCTGGGGGGTCCCTGGAACTAAATATTTTGAGATGGGTGTCCGTGGCCAAATACATATCATTTTGGGGGTCCTTCACATGAAAAAGTTTGAGCACCACTGATATAGAAACATAGGTTTTTCAAAAAGAAATATTCAAAGACACACATTTTCACGATTTTTTTCAAAAATAGCAGATCTACAAGCACCGAGTGACGCGCTGTGAGCTTGTAGATCTGCTATTTTTCAATAGTTAAAGCACAAAATAATGTGTAATAATGCGTTCATGGGGGGCCCACAGTGAATCCTTGTACCCAGGGCCCAGAATTTGGTGCGACACCCCTGAGGCCAACACTGTGGTGTTTCTTTCCACCCTCTTTATGTCATGAGGGACTCTGCAGCTGAGTAGAAGCCGTCAGGTTGCCACTCATCGGGCTTGTGGACTAGAGTGTGTTTTCATCCATTTGAAGGATGAAGACTTGATTGGAACATCACCTTTCCTAAGGTCTTCAAAGACAGCACATAATCCATAAAGGTGGGAATGCCTCCAGCAGGTGTGTGTGTGTGTGTGTGTGTGTGTGTGTGTGTGTGTGTGTGTGTGTGTGTGTGTGTGTGTGTGTGTGTGTGTGTGTGTGCGTGCGTGCGTGCGTGCGTGCGCGCGCGCGCGCGCGTGCGTGCGTGCGTGTTAAGGCTGGGCGATATTAGAAAAACCTTTGATATTCGATAACGTTGTTGAATACCTCGATATCAATATTACTCACAACATTAGTAAAAACAATTGCATTATATCGTTTTTAATGTTTACTGCTTTAGGTCCAATGCCTGCCTAACCCAGATAATGAATAGCATATCCATGTATGCACATTGCACAGTACAAGAAGGGATAGGTAGTTTTTTTTTTAAATAACCACACCTGGTTACAGATGGATTGATTTTTTTGCATGTGCTACGTGCATGCATAGTGTGTTTGTTAACTAATTTGACACATACACCAATACCTCATTTCAAGCCATCTTCATCGATATGTGCAACTTCCATGTTGATACCTCGATATTGATAATATTCCGATATATTGCCCAGCCTTAGTGTGTGTGTGTGTGTGTGTGTGTGTGTGTGTGTGTGTGTGTGTGTGTGTGTGTGTGTGTGTGAGTCTGTGTGTCTGTGTCTGTCTGTGTGTGTGCGTGTGTGACAGTGTGCGTGTGTGTGTGTGTGTGTGTGTGTGTGTGTGTGTGTGTGTGCGTGTGCGTGTGCGTGTGCGTGTGCGTGTGCATGTGCGTGCATGGGTGTGTGCACGCATCAACTGTGTTAATTAGCCAGGAAGTGTAAAATAATTAACGGTGGTGTAAATTTGTATTGTATGTCAAAATATGTATGTGTCTCTTGTTGAAGAAAATGATACATGTCACACAGAATAGAAATAGACAGACACAGAGGGAGAGGGACACAAAGAGGGGGGGTACATTGCTTTGTTAAATTATTAATTATTCAATTATGGCATTCTGCCAAAAAATTTGGTTCCAAATCTTTAATAATGACTCCTAATTAATCATTGTCACAATGCCACCTGGCCATGGGGCAACGTGCTCAAGACAAATGATGACTGTCTAGCCTAAGCTGAAATGAAAGAGCATGTGATGGCAATGGATATGCTCTTTATTAGGGATCACATAAAAGGGATAATCCATGACATGCCATGCCATGCGATTATTGAGGTTATTATAATGTAGATCGGAGGAGACTTGAAGTTGTCTAGTGTAGTGCCTCCCCAAGACAATATCAGGGGCTAGCAGCGACAGGGATTGTTTGTATGGTAGAATCTCGCTCTTTTGAACGACCATCATTTCGACAACGGAGCGTCGGGAGGGTTAGCGACTCACCCCACGGAGGTTAGGGTTCGGGTAAGGGTTAGGTTTGGGTGTCCTCCTTTTTCCCCTCTACACCAAATCACGTTGCCGAAAATAGCCAATCTACCAGCTCACAGTTTGTCACAGCCAGTGGTGGAAAAAGTATCAGTACTGCAATATAGAAATACTCTGTTACAAGTAAAAGTCCAGAATTCAAAATGTAATTGAGTAAAAGTACGAAAGTATTGGCATCAAAATGTACTTAAAGTAACAAAAGTAAAATTAAAAACAGGTCTGTGGATGAATGATGCCATCTCACTCAAATGTTTGAAAATAGCAGATCTACAAGCTTGCAGATCGGCTATTTTCGAATAGCCAAGGTATAAAATAGGGCTAAAGTGGTTTATGTATGTTTTATAATATTATAATTTATATCTGCAAAGTAACTAGTAACTAAAATGTTCAAATAATTGTAGTGGAGTAAAAGTATAATATTTGGATCTGAGATATAGTGGAGTAGAAGTAACAGTATTGGAAATTTGAAATACTCAAGTAAAGTACAAATACCTCAAAATTGTACTTAAGTAAATGTACTTAGTTACTTTACACCACTGGTCACAGCTCATCACATTGCACCGCAGCGTGTATCATTTCGCTGAATGTTCACAATACCATACCCAGAAAAGGGATGCGAGGTTCATTAGGACATCATCTCAGCTCATCTGACAACAATGATATACTGTATTTACGGAAAGTGCTCTTTGGTCAGACAATGAGTCACATAATGACTCATTCTCGTGTTCAATGTTTGTCACTTTGCATCACTAATGATGACAGAGGGTTATGACAACAGGAAAAGCAGAGCATGCTCCAGCTGGTTTAACAGCAAATAACAAAATGCCAAGAATCATGAAAAATTGCAAACAGCAGCACAGAACACAGCAGGCCGTGGCTGTATATAAAATGTTCAATGTTCAGTTCAATACTTCATTACCATTTCAATTACATATTGATTGGAATAACGAATTGGCTTGAGCTCGAGTCAGGAGACGAAACAATATACAATAAGTATACAATAGTATAAAAGAAATAACATCCTCCAACACAATCAATACAACACAAGTGGCTGGTGCAAAGAAAAACCCCAGCACATTATAAAAAATATATACGAAATCAATAAAACATATAAGTGCATGCTGCAAATTCTCCTATGGGTACACAGCATGGGTGGCATTGGTCAATCATTATGGAATTTATTGTAAAAAGTGATCTGATACATGCAGTTTGGGGCAGAGGATGTGATTAGAGTAGGCTATAATTACTACAGGGTAAAATATTCTCTTTCCTTATTCTAACTCTAATGCACATTTTGAAGGCTTGCACAAAACAATACTTTCACCCACGCTTTTACACCTGTCGTGTGATGTTACAATAAAGTTGTTTCTGACTCATTGCCTGGTTCTTTAAAAAAAATGGTGCACCCGTTAATTAGACATCTAAACTAGAAATGTTATTTAAAAATATATTGTTTTATTTATCATTATTTTCATATAGAGGAGTGTGTATCCCTCCATCCTTCTGAGCAAGAAGTTCAACTTCTCACAAGGTCACCCTCCGTGCCATGTAATCACGATGCATTCTAGAATCATGGCGTCCCACCCCCAGACAATCACGGTTATCTTGTTCATATGACACTTGTCATATGTGAGGCTTTGAACATGAAAGTGGTGTTTTTAAATATTCATGACACCACCTAGACCCTCGGAATAACTGAACGGATTGGAGATCACAGGGGGCTCTCTTATAGACACCTACCGGTACGTACGGTAGTAAGTGTCAAAAGACTTCAAGAGAATGCTGAGGAAAGGATGAGGACGAGAACAGGAACTTTATCATCCTCTGCTTCCTTTTACTTAAGTTTAACGTTAAATCAAAGGGTGTTCAGCGCTCTTATGTATGTCTGTGAACGTACAAGCCTATACGCCCTTGCAAATGGGGAGCAGTATGCATGTATAACTTGGGGATGTGAATTGTGAGATGAGAAATGTATTCACCGGCACAAGTAACTAATGCTTAATTCATAGTCTGTTGTACAATGGTGTCGCCGCTCTGAAAGTAGCAGATCTATACGAGCTTACAGGGTGTCGCATCACAATGAGTTGTGAGCTTGAAAATCTGCTATTTTTGGCATTGTGACACAAGCACGCAAGGAATTAGAAATCAGGCTTCATGCACATCATTAAACTCAACTCAACTTTGCTGTACTGTCACATCACAGGTCGGCGAATGTAGAAATGTGGGTGAAATTCTGTGTCGTACAAGCTCTCATCAGTTGCAGTTTCAAGAAAAGTGGAAAGAAATAGAGAACGAAAGGAACAGAAAAACAGGTCAGATATATCTACATGCAGGAGCAGTGTATAATATATACATAATATATACAGACAGTGGGCCTACATGCATGATATATACTGCGTAGTCTACATAAGGTGTGTGGTTAAAAATATCAATGGCATGAGGCAGTTATAAATAGCAGCAGATATAATAACATGTACATATGGTAGGGATGCACAATATCCCATTACTGATTGTTTGCATGGTCAAATCGACCAAGACAGACAGACATACATACATGCAGACAGACAGACAGACAGACAGACAGACAGACAGACAGACAGACAGACAGACAGACAGACAGACAGACAGACAGACAGACAGACAGACTATCTATCTACAGGTAGGCCTACAGTATCTATCTATCTATCTATCTATCTATCTATCTATCTATCTATCTATCTATCGATCGATCGATCGATCGATCGATCGATCGATCGATCGATCGATCGATCGATCGATAGATAGATAGTTAATATCGATCGATCGATCGATCGATAGATAGATAGATAGATAGATAGATAGATAGATTATATCTATCTATCTATCTATCTATCTATCTATCTTTCTTTCTATCTTTCTTTCTATCTATCTCAAGACGGTTAAAGAATCTGATTATAATATATTAGACATGATATCACACATGAATTGACCCAATATAGCCTTGTCCTTGCAAGCAGGCTTGTGTCACCTGCTGATTGCAGCACAGCGGATGTCAAGGAACATTTCTTCCTGCCTTTCATGTGTTTTATAATTAGCCATCGGATACGGACAATGACTCAGCTGATAAATCTGAATAAAAGATCTGTGAAACTTTGAATGTTACACACAGTTAGTAAACAACCAAGCTAATTAGCAGGACCCATTGGTGTGAAAGGATGAGTGTGTGTGTGTGTGTGTGTGTGTGTGTGTGTGTGTGTGTGTGTGTGTGTGTGTGTGTGTGTGTGTGCGTGCGTGCGTGCGTGCGTGCGTGCGTGCGTGCGTGTTGTGTGTGTGTGTGTGTGTGTGTGTGTGTGTGTGTGTGTGTGTGTGTGTGTGTGTGTGTGTGTGTGTGTGTGTGTGTGTGTGTGTGTGTGTGGACAGGGAATTACTACTTTGTGGGGACCTCATGTCCCCACAAAGATAGTACAATCGGAGAAAAAAAACCTTGTGGGGACAAATTTAGTGTCCCACAAGGTATAGGGTTAGGTTTAGGGGTTAGGTTAAGGGTTAGGGTTAGGGTTAGGGTTAGGGTTAGGTTTAGGGATAGAGGTTAGGGTAAGCATAAAAATGAATGGAATGTCCCCACAAATATAGTAGACTATGTGTAATGTCCCCACAAAGTAGTAATTGCAAACTTGTGTGTGTGTGTGTGTGTGTGTGTGTGTGTGTGTGTGTGTGTGTGTGTGTGTGTGTGTGTGTGTGTGTGTGTGTGTGTGTGTGTGTTGGTGTGTGCATGCGTGTTTGTGTGTGAGCGCCATTTGCGGATTTCAAAAGAAAAAAAAGAAAGAAAAAAGGGGGAAAAAAAAGCTCCATTCCCATTGAAATGCATTGGTCGAATCTGCCCTCATAGGTAGAATAAAAGTGTGGTGTGACCATGCCCTTAAGCCCAAACCACACTAATGATCTTCAAGCACGCAGCTTGTATATCTGCTATTTTTCAATAGTTAGAACACAAAATAACGTGTAATAATGCGTTCCCAGTCTAAACGTGTTAAAACCCCTCCCCCTATGAAGAACATTCATAGGGGGCCCGCAGTGAATCCTTGCACCCATGCAGGGCCCAGAATGTGGTGCGACACCCCTGGGTCTGTGCTTATACAGTAAGTGTCTTGGGCTGCATATTGTGCCGACATTCAATCCTGG
This sequence comes from Nannobrachium achirus, assembly GCF_963921795.1. Taxonomy (NCBI): domain Eukaryota; kingdom Metazoa; phylum Chordata; class Actinopteri; order Myctophiformes; family Myctophidae; genus Nannobrachium; species Nannobrachium achirus. The sequence continues at coordinate 23,212,953 of NC_137814.1, read as the reverse complement.
AATTGTTGCTTCCAGCAGGGACGTGCTGGCCATTGGGAAAAGCGGGACAACTCCCAAACGGCCGCTTCATTCCCGGCCGGTCCAGGCCGGCCATTAGGAAAAAATTAAACTGTTTGCACAAAATTAAAAATTAAACTGTTTGCACAAAAGTAGTGAAAACAGCAGATCTAACAAGCACACAACGCCTCGCGGTGCGAGGCGTTGTGTGCTTGTAGATCGGCTGTTTTCACTAGTTTAAATAATTTTTAAAATGATAAACAAATGGTTTTGGACATACAAGGTTTCCACCCGACAACGACGAAATATAACTCATGTAATTGGCCCACTGGCTTGTCACTTGTCACAAATCTTTGAGTAGCAGCAGCGCTATAGAGAGAGATCTCTCTCTATTACGCGCAATGAGGGCCTCTCCAACTCTTTTTCCCGGGCTGAATCAGGGGCCCAGCACGTCCCTGGCTTCCTGACCTGGTACCTACAGTACTGTATGCAGTGCCTCATTTACACAGGCACTCTAATGAGGCACAGACCACTTACTGCATTTAATTGGAGGGAGCAGGAATGGCACACTCAACAAGACAGCCAGCATATTTCCACCGCACACGCGTACGTGCATATTAGGGATGAGCACATACAAAACGTGCACACACAAACTATTGAAAACAAGCACGCGCACACACACACACACAGGCAGCAGGGAGCACGCACGCACGCACACACACACACACACACACACACACACACACACACACACACACACACACACACACACACACACACACACACACACACACACACACACACACACACACACACACAGAGAGAGAGAGACACACCAATAAAACTCCACAGCTCAATTACGCTCACAAATACCCACATTCTTCATTGCCCGGGCAGCAAGGGCCTATAAATCATGGTCTCTGCTAACATCTGGTCACAAGGATGAGCAGAACAAGCCTGTAGGGCAATTGAGAACGGAGGAGGGTGGAGGGACACAGCCAAGAAGTAGAGCCGTGTGCGTGTGTCATGCTTCTTCTTCTTGCTAACAGACATTTTTCTCAATCTGGCCTGTCACAGGGTGCAATGCCCTAAGCAAGATTAATCTGCAGCTCAGGGGGTGCAGGGTACCATTGCTTTTTGTCATGGAATAGAGGAGGGTGAGTCCACATAAAATAAACACGCATGCACGCAATCAGGCACGCACGCACGCGTAGGGGTGAGCGATATGGTGATAATTATCGTTGAGACGATACAATGTCTCCACGATATGCCTTTTCAGAGATATCGTATATATCGTGATACAATTGAGGGAGCCTTGTAAAAACTCCTGTTTGATTGTTAATACTTCTATAATTTTTGTCTAATTCAGTGGTTCTCAAACTTTAAAATGTCAAGGTCTCCACTTAATTCTGACAGTATACAAATGAAAACAAATGGACCTGTAAGGGTCCATTTGGTTTCATTTGTATACTGTCAGAGTTACATACTTGTAAAGTTCAATTTGGACCTCCCAAAAGGAACCCAGAGAGTCTAGTTTTTGTCAAGTAACTTAAAAAAATAACCATGAAAACCAACGTGAAAAAGAATCGTGATAAACTTGTGTATCGTGATACAGCTTGGGAAAATATCGTGATATTGTATTTTTCCATATCGCCCACCCCTACGCACGCGCGCACACACACACACACACACACACATACACACACACGCACGCACACTAGGGCATTAACGAAAAAGTCGGCAAGTCGACTGAGTCGACTTCATTACACAAGTCGACTCCCTCCAGAGAAAGTCGAAAGTCGAAGTTGAAAAAAAAAATGTATTTGTATTTTTTTCTATCATTATTTTTGCTCCATGTTTGCGTCTGTACAGCATTCAAACAGTAGGATTGCTTATTGTCAAGGACGGAACGATCCAATATTACAGTGCTACATTACATTTGGTATAACATGATGGTTCTATTGTGAAAATAGCAAGATCTATGAGCATGGAGATCGGCTATTTTCACAATTTCTGCCTCTAATATTTGACAATTTGGCCAATGTTTAATTTGTCATTTTAGAGGTATTAAAAAGTCCTTAAATTGTCACTTTAGAAATGTGCAGATACCCTCTATACCAGGGGTATTCAACTAGATTAGGCAGGGGGACACAGTTGTAAAATTACTTCAAGTCAGGGGCCACGAGACTGTTACAACAAAAATTAACAAATGTTCACCATTTGTTGTGTGCTAGGACATGATAGGACACAACATGTCCATGTTGTGTCCATTATATTACCTATTAGGGGCTGCTTTATACTGCGTTTATGCATTTTGATGCATGCACATAGGATAATGATAGTGGCAGTCCTTTATAGTGCACAGGCTTTGATTTTGATATTAAGAAAATAGGAAGTAGATATTTCAGTATGTTCTATGCACAGATCCCTGGATTGGACGCATCTTTGTGAGAAAAATATTGGAGACAGACTTGCAAGTTGAAGTGTTTACATGTTCGTATGAATGCATAGGCTTTTATGATGTGTTTCATGAACCATTAGTGGAGAGCCCTACCATCTTTCAGACCAGACCGGATCTGGTGAAAGGATGAAAGAAGGATGGAAGATGGATAGTGCACTGCAGGTGGAGAATTATGTCTTTGATGTAATGGACAACATCCTCTCAAAATTCAGAAATAGCTGCTATAAATGGAGATGGCATGTGATGAACGGACTGCATTCAAAACTCATCTTCTGCTGCTACCTACCTACATGAAGAAGAAAACATTTAAAGTATTTTGAAAGTACTGAGATGTACAGAAGTAGTAAAAGTAGATAACATTTCTATGTTTTGTTTCTTTGTACAATGAAAAAGGTCTCTATACTGTACTATTGGTACTTATTGTACTTTTACTTTTGATACGTAAATAGATTTTAACACCAGATACCTTATGTGAACTGCAACACTTTGACCCAAGTTATTTTCTTATGGAAGATTTTAACTTTTACAATAGTGAAAACTCTGTACATGCCTTTCAAGTATATGTGCCACAGTTCTTTTTTCCTTTTTTTTGGGTCCATGTTAAACGTGTAAGAAATCATGAAGCAGTTGCACCTTTGTTACATGGCAGCTGGACAGCTACCTTCGCTCCAAAAATAATAAATATTTGGAATCTGGAATGGGGCCACAAGAAAGCTCCCCAGGGGCCGAATTTGGCCCACGGGCCGCCAGTTGAATATCACTGCTCTATACACTAAAACTTTATGTTGGTCTGTTTACTGTTGAGTGAAAAAACAATGTTGAACATTAAGCTAATCATCTGGGGTCCCCCCAAAATAATTTGGGGTCCCGACCCACAGGTTGAGAACCACTGGAATAGAGGAGGGTGAGTCCACATAAAATAAACACGCATGCACCCAGTCAGGCACGCACGCACACACACGCACGCACGCACGCACGCACGCACGCACGCACACACACACACACACACACACCTGAAGGAATTTCACCTTTATGGATTATGTGCTATCCCTGGAGACCTTCAAACGTTCCAATCAAGTTTTCATCCTTCAAATGGAAACACACGGTCCACGACCCCCAATGAGTCCGTCAAATCTGGGTCTCATCGGGGTCAGGGTGTAATTGCACTGTCATGTCTTCTGCTTGACAGTGTTCAATAGACCGGGCTGTGCTGTTTCAATAAGGCGTACTGCTGCTTTCCCTGCAATTCAGTATTGTTCATAATTGAAACAACCGAGACAACACGAGACATCTCCATTTGTGTGGACCGTTGAAAAGCTCCCACACTCTCACTGACTCGACTAACCCCAACGGAGACGGCATATAGGCCTGTTACCTTGGATTAGCTACAGGCAATAATACAATTCATATATGATTCCTAAAGGGAATTATGTATCTTCAAATAATTGCTTATATGAACCTAGCGGGTAAATTTGCTTTTCAAGTGCAGTTGGGAAGTCCCTGGCCAGTTGGAAACAATTATGTACGTCTCAACACGAGACAAAGTCGAAGCCTATAAGAATAATGAACAGGTCAGCTAACGAGTAGCCAAGCGGCCCACGTTCCTGAGAGGCAGTGCTGAAAAGACCACTCACCATGCTAAGAGAGCCATTTAGCGTAATTAGGTGTCCATGAGAGAAAGCGCCAGAGTAAAGGGTTCGTCGCTTTAGATCACATCCACCCATGAGAGCAGTGTCATCGTACTATGGAGGACAAAAGGAAATGCCACGAGCGCAAATGATATCTTACCGCCTTGGTTGAAACATTAAGTCATTGCAAAGGGTGGGTTTTTGTTTAATGTCGTCTCGTTATCCATTTTAATGTTAATCATTAGTAACCTAGTGACTGATTTTAAGTCCACAAACATAATGTATTTCACAAAAAAGTAGAAAATCCTCTGTCTAAAGCAGGGGTCTTCAACATTTTCAGGCCAAGGACCCCTTATAGACAGGGAGAAATCTGTGTACCAAACCTTTCTCAATTGATTCTTACGTATTTTGACCTGTAGAATCCATTTCTGCAATATACATTTGTATATTGCACATAATTAATGAGATAGTTAGCATATTTGACTAATTATGTTAATTATCTAATTAATTATGCACAATACAACAATATACTTTGCAGAAATGGATTCTACAGGAAGAATGACATAAGGATCAACTGAGAAAAGTTTGGTAAACCCTTTTATCTATTTGTTATAGGTTTTTCCTGTTATTTCCGCTCATATGTCAAATATGCTAATTAACTCATTAATGATGCACAATACAAAAATGTATATTGCAGAAATGGATTCTACAGGAAAAAATACATAAGAATCAACAGAGAAAAGTTTGGTATACCCTTTTATCATTTCTTAAATAGGGTTTGTCCTGTCATTTCCACCCATGTTACATTTAATTTGACTCATGGGCAGAAAGAACAGGAAGAAATTCATCAAAAATTGATAAAAGGGTTTACCAAACTTTTCTCAGTTGATCCTCATGTAATTCTTCCTGTAGAATCCATTTCTGCAAAGTATACTGTATTGTGCATAATTAATGAGACAATTAGCATAATTAGTCAAATATGCTAATTAACTCATTAATTATGCACAATATAAGATTTTATATTACAGAAATGGATTCTACAGGTCAAAATACATAAGAGCTGAGAGAGAGATGAAGCAGGGATGAAGCAGGGACCTCCTCTACATATTGTATAAATGCGTGATGCTGATTTTCATCGATTCCATAGATTTGACAGCACTGTAATCAGTCTACGTTGGATTTGTGTTTTTAGTATAACTTGACCTTTCACTTTTGTGCTTGGTCTTTTTACCTTTACACCAAACCTATTTGCAGAAAATGCAAATAGGTTAGGAACGAGTATCCTTTCCAGCTCATCTTGTTCCTAGGGACAAGGGAGTGTGTGTGAATTATGGGCATCACCAGGGACGTGCTGGCCATTGGGAAAAGCGGGACAACTCCCGAAAGGCCGGTTCATTCCCGGCCGGTCCAGGCCGGCCATTACGAAAAAAGAAAAAAGAAAATGTCGGCCCTAGAGAGAGATCTCTCTCTATAGCGCGCAATGAGGGCCTCTCCAACTCTTTTTCCCGGGCTGAATCAGGGGCCCAGCACGTCCCTGGGCATCACACAATCATCATTCAATTAATCTGAATGATCTGTGTCAGTCAACAATTACCGGTATGTGGGTGGGAAGACAACCTGACAGAAATCAAAAAGGGCTACATTATGTCTACCTTACTTTCCCTACAAAGATCTCCACCCACACATGCAGCTGATTCAAGTTAATGATCAATGCTTATTATCAAGCACTGAAGTCACTTACTGTAGCATTGCAAGGACCGTTTAATCCCTAGGAAGAGATTCTTGGTGTCACAGCAGCAGCAGCCAGTAAGAAACACAGGTCAGGAGTTAGGCAAGACTCAAGAGCCATAATTATGATCATTAATTTGAATCAGCCGAGGGAGATCTTGCAGGGTAAGGGTACGTTCAGATATCTGGCTCGTCAGACGACGTAACGCAGCTGCCAATATAGTAGTATTACTCCCTTAACTTTGAACCTTCGCACTTGAGCAGCTAACGTGAGTGTCAACAAAGTGACGTACCGGTACTTCCAGCGTTTAGGTCTGTCTCATTGGTTAGTGAGTGTCTCTACCGGGTGAGAGTACAGCAGTGCTGAACCATGAAACCTGTATTGAACCCTTGAGCTTGTGACCCCACAGATCGAGGCATAATGCCTTTTCGATCAAAGACATAACGCCGGGTTAATTCCGGGTTATTCTCTCATGGGAGTGAATGGGGGTCAAGCTGTCGTGAGATATCTGAACGTACCCTAAGTACAGTAGGCAGTAGACTAATATATGACATTTTTTGTCAGGTTGTGTTCCTGACCTCATGGGACACTTGGAACTCAAAAAAGTATAGATGCCATTGGTTCATCTATTCATGCATACCGATATTTGATTTCCATTCACAGTGACACTGTGCTTCCGTGTTAAACATGGAGGTGTTAATCAATCCATGGGGGACTCTGTGACATGTTTGATCAATATGAAGATGTGTTGGTTGGTACAGCATGGTATCCGAAGTAAAGCGTCATTTGGTAGTTGGTAGCAAGTGGCTCTGAGGAGGGCGCTTATGGCGGTTACACCCCGCCATTCCGAAACACCGCTATTCCGAACGTTGACTTCTAACCCTAACCCTACCCCTAACCCTAACCCTAACCCTAACCTAACCCTAACCCTTACCCTTACCCTAACTAACCCTAACCCTACCCCTAACCCTACCCCTAACCCTAACCCTAACCCTAAACCTAAACCTAACCCTAACCCTGCTTCGGAATAGCGGTGTTTCGGAATGGCGGACTGTTGCCGCTTAGGGCTATGTCATCCCATTTTATTCCATTGGACAGGATCCATTATTACAAAACCTCCAGCATATAACATCTAGATTAGAATGGCTCAACACCAATTGCGTTGCCGTCCAAGTTATTACATTTGAAACTGTGTTGTTCTTGTTGCCATGACAATCTTTTTTTTTTTTCTTTATCGGATTTCCGGAGAGGGAACAACATTTGGTGCTTACAGGTCTCGACTGGGTTAAGTAGTTGTGAAAAGCATATGGTAACAAAAAATAAGTCATTTTTGGTGACATCTGCACTTTCCCCGCCCATCTCTCAGAGTTATGAGTCATCCTAAGCAAAGTCCCTGCATTGCAAAACAAATGGATCAGAAGGCACCGCTAATGCTGTTCCTATCACTGCTGTGAGAAACGGAGGGATGATGAGAAAGAGAGAGAGAGAGAAAGAGAGAAAGAGAGAGACTGGAAGAGGTTATGCCTTTTTCACTTGGCAATCGGTTATTTTCGTCGAGCAACATGGTCGTACAATGAAGTATAAATTAGGCTTTAGAAGGAGCTATTGAAGAGGAGGGAGGGGCTGGAGGGCGGGGAATGACTCACAAGATTCACTTTCTCGATTGAAACTTTTCCACTCTTTAAAATCTGCAGCCACTCGCTTTCGTCTCTGTGATGCGAGTGCTGGTTCTCTGAGTGTCTGAGTGGTACAGGGACATCAATAATTGGAATATGGGTCAAAGTGCATTGTCACATGGGTTGACCTGCCCACAGGTTGGTGCATGATCAGACAGATGGGTTACATTTCCAACCCATCTGTCCATGTTTCAGTCCAATTATATTGTTCCCTTTCATTCGGTATCCACTTTAATTATGCTATGATGGTATGTTCAGGAACCCGCAGTGATCATCGTTTGGAAATCCAAGCTAATTGAAACTACAGGCTTTCTATTCCTGCAAAGTTAGCATGCTATAATGGAAGCCATCGTCCTTGCGTTAATAAGAATTAAAGTTAAAACGTTTCCTTTTTTTCTTCTTTTTTTTACACGCCGAACAATGACGTCACTGTAAGCAGGTTTCTGAAGTTTCCTGAGACACAGACAGAGTAGATTTTTTTTTCTTTTTTTTACCATCTTATGATGAGGGCAAATTGTATGAAAATAAAATAAAATAAAATAGTTTTTCTGGGTATTTTCCTCCTGTATAGAAAGTCGATGGGAGCCCAACTTGACTTGGCCGCTGTGGCGACCCCGAAGGTCGCCAACTCGGCGCCCGACTCGGGCGCTTTAAGACAAATTTGCACGAAATTAGCATTTGCTCCCCTTAAGGCCCCACACTAATACTGATAGGCAGTATTGACCATGGATACGTAGGTTAGGCATTCATAAGCTTCAGGCTATTCCTTTTGATCACCTTAAACAGTGATTATGCTTTTGTGGAGGTATGACTTGTATAAATGTATGCTTGCTACAGTGAGTATATTCTGCAGCGTGCTAACTGTCATGTGAAGCTCAACCAATTCTGCAGCTAACACCACTCCCAGAAGTTTTTCCACACCTCAATTGCACCTCATTGGCTAAGGGCCCTGCCTTTGTACTGTTGTGGCGGAACTTAGTGTTCTCGCCTTTCAGGCGAGCCCACAATTATCGGAAAGTTCCTCTTGTGTGCAGGTGGTAAAGCTGATGAAATCTCAGAGTTACCTTGAGCAAGATGCTGTCGCTCCAGATGACGTCATTGGGCAACAGTCCGCCATTCCGAAACACCGCTATTCCGAAGCAGGGTTAGGGTTAGGTTTAGGGTTAGGGTTAGGTTTAGGGTTAGGGTTAGGGTTAGGGGTAGGGTTAGGGGTAGGGTTAGGCTTAGTTAGGGTTAGGGTTAGGGTAAGGGTTAGGGTTAGGGTTAGGGTTAGGGGTAGGGTTAGGGTTAGAAGTCAACGTTCGGAATAGCGGTGTTTCGGAAAGGCGGGGTGTAACCACGTCATTGATATGTTTTTTGTTTACACAGGAGCATGTTATATTCTCCTGTGCCAGTGGTATTGTGGAACTGACAATTACATGTGCTTTATGTATCCAATATCGCATTTTCATTAGACAGAATGCAAGATGTAATATGGATCTCCTGTCATAGTGGAACACTTTGCCTCCCAGGTTTGTCATACCTAGAATAGCATTATTTTGAATGGTCAATCACTCTGACATAATTCAATTTTCCTCTAGTTTTGGCCGCCATGTTCCTCGGCCTTGATATCTGGCATTTCATCTGAGGTAATAGCATAAAAACAATTCAGTGACAGTTGAAATTGATTTTATGCCCCTTTTTTCTTTTTCTTTTTGGTAAAATGGGAGGACTGTAACCAAATCAGCACTATCATCTAATACCACTTATTCTCAGAGTTCATATGATGTAATTCATATTGGACTGATATCTTCAGACAAAGGCGCCATGGAGCTCCACACAGCTGCTCATTACTTCGTTTTTTAATTGTTATCTTATTTTTCTTTTTTTAAGGTTCATCCTTTCTTCCTTCCTGCTGTGAAGCTTTCATAAATGTTTTCCTCTGTACCAGCTTTTCCCTTTCTGCCTGCATTCCCTCGTCGGGTTTGAAAAGTCACACAAACCTCGCCGTAGTCACTTGCAAGTGCAGCTGTCATTTAATTGTCACGTTCCAATAATATGCCTGCTATAAAAGGTACATGTGAGGAGGAAGACAGCCTATTGCCTATTTATAGCATTTCTGCTGTGCTTTACTGCAGGGACGGGAGGGGGGGGGGGGGGGGCAGAGTGAGGATATTCAGGGGTGTCGCACCAAATTCTGGGCCCTGGGTAGGCCTACAAGGATTCACTGCGGCCCCCCCATGAATGTTCTTCATAGGGGGAGAGGGCTTAACCCATTTAGACTGGGAGGGTTACTACGCATTATTTTGTGCTTTAACTATTGAAAAATAGCAGATATACAAGCTCACAGCGCGGCACCGAGTGCCGCGCTGCGAGCTTGTAGAATATCTGCTATTTTTGAAAAATCTTGAAAATGTCTCCCTTTTAAGGTTTTTTGAAAAACCTATGTCAGTGGTGCTCAAACCTTTTAATGTGAAGGACCCCCAAATTAAAATGATATGTATTTGGCCACGAACCCCCATCTAAAAATATTTAGTTCCAGGGACCCCCCAGAATAAAAAATGTAGTTACAAAAGTTCGCTTAAAAAATAAATGTATTCAAAGATCTGCACACATTTTCATGACTTTACAAAAATAGCTCATCTACAAGCTCGCAGTGAGCTTGTATATCTACTATTTTTCAATAGCTAAAGTATAATTAAGGCCCCCCCCCCCCCTTGTGACGCCCCTGGCCCTGAGGATATTCACAGTTTTTCACAGTGCATCTTGCTTTAATGGAATACCAGGCATGCCAGCTGACCAAAGTCACCTATTGATCTTGTATATTATCGACTGAAGGAACATGCAACTTATGGCTAACACTTGAGCAGTGTTAACAACAACTTTTGATTTAGTTTTTGCCATAATCTTTTGAATAACATTTCATTTACTTTACACCACTGCACTTGACACATATCAATGTGTCATTATTACAACCAACTCCATGCATTAGTGGCCTTAGCTACAGTATGTTTCACAGGTTTCAATTTAATCTCCAGCCCCAACTGGGGAAATCTCGCTCTTTTGAACTGCCATCATTTCGTCAAAGGAGCATCGGGAGGGTTAGCGACTCACCCCACGGAGGTTAGGTTTAGGGTAAGGGTTAGAGAGTTGGGTGTTGAAAAGATGACACGTAGTAACAGCGAAACGCTCCCGCCCCAACTGACATGCAAGAATTGAATAACTCATACACTTTATATGTGGCAATTAAGCTGTGGTTACCTCATTGATTGATGACATTGACAATTTTTTCAAATCAAATTAATTACAGCTAGAACCAGAAGACAACACAACACACAAAACATACCGGTGAATCGTTTCTTTCACATCGAACATTAGCCTACCAATGGTGTCAAATATGACAAACTAGTAAATTCAAAGCAAATTCACACAATTAAAATGTTCTCTATATGCACTATACAGTTATTTAGGGTTAGATACTCCAGGCTGATATTGTAGTTTTCTAGTCCAGCAGATTAAAAACATTGCAGGCTAGTGAGCAACGCAGCAACAAGTCAAAGTAATAATAGGGGTGTTACAGTAGGTGTGCACAGAGCCATAGGTGTGCCAATTTGCAAGCATAGATAGTAGTCAACAGTACTGTCAATTTACACCTAAATTTAAACACACCACTATTTGAACAAGTTGATACATTTGTGTTGCTTACATCACGGTACAGTATACTGGAGCAGAGGTTCTCAACCTTTTCAGGCCGCGACCCCATCATATTTTAACTAGGGACCCCCCTACCCTGATAAGGACTTTGAGTTGAGGCATTACATTTTTTATAACACAGTTCTATTGTGAAAATGGCACATCTACAATTTCTGCTTCTAATCTTTGACAATATGGCCAATGCATAATTTGTCATTTTAGAGGTATTAAAAGGTCCTTTAGACATGTGCAGATACCCTTAAACTTTATGTTGGTTTGTTCACTGTTGAGTGAGAAAACAATGCTTCACAATCATCTGGGGACCCCCCAAAATAATTTGGGGAACCACAGGTTGAGAACCACTGTACTAGAGAGTAGAGTCCACTCCACAATTATAACGATGACAGTAGTAAACGACATAAGTAGCCTGATTAACTGTATATTTATAGTATTATATATAGCACTTGTTGTGGAAAATAACTATATTGTTCACCATTGCTGTCAGCATAGTTGTGGTGTGGACTCAGGAGTTATAGTTAATAATGCTATTGTTGCTAAACTGCATGTAAAACTATATGTACTACCTCAGTCAATTAACTCACACAACACTAGCCATAACACCAACAAGCAGATTAATTAAAAACATTGGAGAGAAAGCATGCTCATCATCTTTGTTGCCCTTGGCTGTGCAAAGAATAAACTATAAAAACTGGAAGCAAACTAATATTTAAATAATCTTTGAAGAACAACCTGCTGAGCAAGTATCTGAATCTGCCAGCACTAATAAGTTCCCTAGTCAGCTATACATACTGCAACAAATCAGGAGAAGATTGCATTGCCGGATGACAACTGATGAATACATACTGCAAGTCATTTACACCAAGTAATCTGTGCCACTTTTTTTCAATAATTTTTATCCCACAATTTGTGTAACCCATTTTTTCACCCAGTGCCAATTCTCCCTTTGTTAGCCTTCTGGTTGGCCCTGACTGACCAACCAGCAGGCTCTATCTGCCTTGCTCCGCCCTGGTTCCGCCTTTTTTATGTTGAATTAGCCAAAATATAGTTTTTGGAGAAATAAAAACATGCTGAGTCACTATACTGAGCTCCATTTTACTGAAACCAAACCAAGTTTTAAATTAGAATTGAACACACAGAATAACAATACAAAGCAACTGAATTAAAATGGTAGTGGATGGAGTGTCACACCAAGACACAGCAACCAATGGTTGTGAAGAGGGAAGGGAAAACGGGCGGGACTTGACAAAGGGTGAATTGCCTAAACTGTCTGCTCTCCCTCTGCCACCCTGGGGAGGGCCTGAACTGAGCTCATGCTTCCTTCAGTGCTGGCATTATAGAGACCAGGATTACTGCATGTTTTTGCGAGGGTATCTACCCTAGGTGACACGGGTCAGAATATGCAAACTCCACACAGAAAGGCCCTTTCGCCAACCCCACCTAGGGTAAGGGCGCTGATGATGCGGAGGAGGGAACACGCCCCCTGCACCCACAGCGTCCCCCGGTGGAAATCGAACACAGGACCTTCTATCTCCGAGGCGACAGCGCTACCGACTGCGCCACTGTGCCCCCTACCGCAATGTGCCACTTTTAAAAGATTGAAATAAATGCAACTTCTTACGGTAGAAGGGATAATCATAACCTATACATCATTTCAAATCAACTCACATGAATGAATTATGTGAAAAGATCCATACTGCTCAAACGAGATATTATCAACTATGGGAGGGGAGTTGAGAGCAGTTACAGCTGTAGATGCAAAACTGTTTCCTCAAAAGATTCAGGAGGATCTTCCATCTTTATCTGCAAGTCATCTTGCATAGAAATCAAAGAATTTAATTTGGATTGGTGTCAAGATCTGGAATGGTCTCCATGTGAAATGCAATTTTATTTCCCCCTGGAAAGGAGCGTTGCCAACTACAAACAACTCCTGGTGTAGCCGAGAAACTCTCGCTCCCCTGAGCTGCTGATGTGTATTGGATAATGAGGATTTGCTATGACTGGAAGGGGGTGGGGGGTGCGCTCAGGTTATGATGAACATCTATTTCTGGATTCAAGAATTCCTGTTCTTGGACATTTTAGTCTTTCTGGAAGTGATGAAAAGAAAGACTTAAATCGTAAACAACATATTTGTTTTTTTTTACTTTTTTTGTTTGTTTGTTTTTTGTTTTTTATACAGTATCAAGCTCCTTTTGAGACAAAATATATTCCTGGATACCTCATTATGCAAATGTGGGCTGAATGAATTATGAATGAGAATATTGAATTGACTCAGTCTGTAAATCTCCTTCGAAGACAGAACTGCGATATCTGGGCTTAAAATAGTTTTTGACTGTTTTGAAGGACAGTCCAAAAACACAAATTATGCTATTTATGGATAAAATCACACCCGTGTGAACTGAGCGGTGGTTTACCCACCAACCCTTCCCCCCTTCCCCCCTGTGTGTGTGTGTGTGTGTGTGTGTGCATGTGTGTGTGTGCCTGGCCTGGCCTGGCCTGAAAACAGCGCCCCTCCCTTAACATGTGTGGTCATAAAAGGTACTACACCACAGGCTTGAGGCTACATACAGACCCACCCACCCACATACATACATACAAACATACATACATACATACATACATACATACATACATACCTACACACACGGCCACGCTATGGAGACGGTGTGACCACCGCTCAAAAAGAAAGGGGAAAAAAGAAAAAAGGTTGCTCAACATGCTGACGTCATCAGCATAACTTAAAACACACACACACACACACACACACACACACACACACACACACACACACACACACACACACACACACACACACACACAGTGGTTGTCATTTTTAGAGAGAGACTCTTCACTCATTGAAGTATCCCACTTTTAGCAACGTCTTAATTGGGTCACGACAGTTTGTTTGTCCAACAGGGGTCAAGGTCACAGCATCAGCTGGACGTTCTCCCGGTTGGCGGCTTGCTGAGGCTTCTTGTGGTGCCATCATCTGCTGCAGCTCAATTACTATCCAACATCAAAGGGATAAACACCAGGACAGAAGCACATCCATGACACGCACGCACGTACGCGCGCACGTCTGTATAACCACCCACGCATGTATGCACACTATCAGAGACGGGTGCATGCCTGCACACGCACGCACACACACTCACACTCACACACGCAAATCCATCTATAAACAACGCCCCCCCACACACACAAACACACACACACACCCCCACACACATCATGTCTATTAGACTAGTCTAGGACTTGAGAAAGGGATTAATTAGCGAGACCAATGGTGGGCTCCACAGAAACGTGGAGCTTCGTGTCTATGATCCAGCTCTTCTGTTATTCTTTCTGACACATCGACCCACTAATTGTGACTGCACAAGGTAACGGAAATGGTACTGGGCTACTGTGGCGTTTCCCACTGTCTATCAGGCGGGGTGTGATAATGAAGAAAGATTGTGCAAGTGCTTTTGGAATATATTGATTTTTCTTATTAGCGCTAATAAATTAGATTAAAAGAAACATTTAACGAGGTGCACATCAACCGGAGAAACAAACAAAGCGGATCGTTGGGAGTGTCAGGCCATCTCCAAGACTCCAAGGCGCTGAAGTCACTAATCTGTGTCAGCACACTCAATTGAGAACAATTTAGAGATAACTAGACATGTTATTTGTACACCGCCAAGCTTCATTAAAAATCAATGTCAATTAAGGGTGGTGCAGCCCCTTTCACCTGGCCAGTATTGACATACATATTTGAAATGTTAAAGAGCACATGGATGACTGGGATCTCTGCAGACAACCCATTTACAAAGTGCAAACCCCTGTAACCATGAACCCCTATTCTGGGCATGTCATATAGGTGAACATACATTGAAAATGTTACAGTATAAGCTCACGTGAGCTTGTACATTGTCCATTTTCAGAGTAGGGATTTAGTTTAGAGGAGAAAAAACAAGTAGGCTATATACCCCCCTGAGGGACCACAAACAACAAAGTACAGTAGGCCTACATAGCGTTTAATCGCTCAAACCTGAAGAATTGTTGTCGATTCTACAGGACGTTAGAATAAACCGTATTCAGATACCGAGTGAAAATCAGTAATCACATCAAGGCATCCAATTAATCTGGAAACAGGAAGGTCGGGCTTGTGTTTTTGTCACACAACACCCACCTCCTCCGACGACGGTTTGGAGGTTGTTTTCTTTTCCATGAGCCTGGAGCTGCACGCGGTCCCCTGTCTGGTTCCGCCGCTGTGAGCTGGAGTTGATGTTCACAGGAAGACGGTGGACCCCCCCACAGAGTCCCAAAGCAGGTTGGCCCTGTGGGTTTCCCTGACAGAGCTGCTGTGATTCTTTTTTAATTTCTGTCCTGATGCAACACCAGACACATGCACTGCAGGAACAAGGTGTCGGCGTAAGCAAGCTATATACGCATTACGGCCATCGAAAGAGGAACACCCTGTTTTCTCCACCCAGTAGATACCTAGTAGATTGACTGCCGCAGCACGACTGGTCTTCAACCAGCCTAATTCTCACATGTCTCTCCCCTTCTCCGCAGCCTCCACTGGCTCCCGGTAGCGGCCCGCACTGAATACAAAACACTGATGCTGACCTTCAAAGCAGCCAAAGGTATGGCTCCTCCATACCTCCAAAACCTGATCAACCCCTACACCCCCACCCGTTCACTTAGATCAGTCAACACAGGGCTGCTGACAGAACCCTCGCTAAAAACCCCAGGGCAAAAATCCACTTGTCCGAGACAGTTTGCCCTCCTGGCCCCCAAGTTGTGGAATAAGCTCCCTGTCGCACTTAGAACAACGGACTCACTCGCTAGCTTTCGCCGTGGACTGAAGACTCACCTTTTCAGACTCCACCTAAACCCTTAGCACTACTGAAAATCATTGACCATACATGAAGCTAGTTAGCATTTGTTTTTTAGGTTTTTAGAACTTTTTTTTTTCTTTACTGATTATATTGTGTTTTTTCTAGATAGATATCCATTTGCATTTGTTATATTGCTGTTGATGTACGGACATATTATCTTGTTTATCATTGTGATGTTTTATCTGCTTATTGTAAGTCGCTTTGGATTAAAAGCGTCTGCTAAATGCCTAAACTGTAAACTGTAAACTACAGAGTCCATGTATGGTATTGTGACGCCCAGCAGCCCTCCAAAAAGTCCAAAACAAACTAATTTAGGGTCCTGCTTAACCTTTCCTATCAGACTCACCTCACCGCTACTCACCAGTTAAGAGTGGGTTGGCTCAGAGTAGATAACAGAGCAAAGCAACTTGCAATGGGCCTGGTGTACAAGATACACTACACCACTAAGATACCCAAGTACCTGACAAAATACTTTGAAAACGTTAAGGACGTCCACAATTACGACACCAGAGGCAGTGCCACAGATCACGTTCAACCCAGAGTCAATTCAAACAAAGGGTCAAACTCGTTCTTCTGCTAAACGCCTTACCGAAGGAATTCCTAGCATCCTTTAAAATCGCGCTGAAAAACCACCTACAGGTGGTAGCCACTCGTAACTGGTCAAAACAAGCCCAGCCTTACCCTACCCCTGACCCTTCTATTGAAAATATCTACTGTATTATATTTTCCTGCACTGTTATCTTTTTTCTTTTCTGACTATCTACTGCATAGTACTGTGTTCTATCCGTCTGTCATTCAATGTTATATGAGATGCTTAAGTGGTTTCCTGGCCAAATAAGCTAAGTGCTCTCTAGGATCTCCTTTTAGTTGACCTTGTACCAATGAACTGTACCTTCATGAAACTGTAAAACTGTAAAACGCAGCTGTTAGTTACAAGGAAATTGCCAAAGGCACTGGTCAGGTCTATGCCTGGCCCAAGAATGGTTGATATTCCATGCATTACATGTGTAGTACATCAGGCAAAAGCTTAATATCTCCCCTGGCCAGAGGAGGATTTCTCTCTTGGCGTGGCGATAGATCTGCTTGTTTTCCCATGCCTGAGACCTGGATTAAAATCTTGGGTATTACTCATGTATAAAGCCATGGAACACTCAATGCATTTTTTTTTCTTTCTTTCTTTTTTTATATATAATTTTTTGGAAAGACCCGTCTCAGAGGCATTTTTGTAGCTCTCTGTGTTCACTCATCCTATTCCAGTGGTGTAAATAGTGCTCAGATGTTTTACTTAAAGGAGTAGTTCACCCCCAAAATTACTTTTTTTCTATTGATTACTCAGGCCATGGAGAGTAGAGTTCAATAATATTTTTTGTTTTTTGTCGCATTCCTAAGACAAAAATGTGATAACAATAAATTTACCACCATTGATTCCGGATGGTGACCCGTTTCGAAACGGGTCACCATCCGGAATCAATGGGGGTAAATTTACTCGAATCAAAATTTTGTCTTAGGAATGTGACAAAAAACAAAAAATATTATTGAACTCTACTCTCCATGGCCTGAGTAATCAATAGAAAAAAAGTCATTTTGGGGGTGAACTACTCCTTTAAGTAAAAGTATCAAGCGCCCACACCCTAGGTGGGGTTGGCGATAGGGCCTTTCTGTGTGGAGTTTGCATGTTCTCCCCGTGTCTCCTAGGGTTGATACCCTCACAAAAACATGCACGTAATCCTGGTCTCAATAATGCCTCCCCCTGGCCAGCCGGGGCGCCTGATGGAGGGGAAAGGAACTGGTTGGAATAATGTGTTCCTTCCACGCGTTACGTCCAAACCAGGGAAATCTTGTACTTAGTGTACTTAGTTATCACCTATTCTTGATTGCTGTGACAGCTGTCATCTAGTATCATATCCATTTAACAGTTCAGGCAGAAAACATGTATTTATCTCCACTTTTGAGATTCACACAGGTCACTCTCTCTTCACACGCTGTGTGTGAAGGAATTTACAGTAACTCTAAATACAGTCCTTCAATGAGCACAAACATATAATTCACTCACCTGTCAATTTGTTCCATACCGGTATATACATACCATATTGAACACAGGTGTGTGCCTTATATGTATCCATATACTGTACAGTTTAATAGGATATGCAGTATATGTTTGTACATAATTATATATATAAAGATGTATGTGTATAACAATATGTGCAAAAAGATGTACTGTATGTGTTGTACCCTTAATCTCTATTGACACTTCCTATTCAGAGATGTTAGGTTGAATTGGAATGAGTTTCACTCATTCTAAGTACTGACACTTATTATTCTCTCTTACATCAAAGGAGGCTAATCATTATTCAGTGCTCAAAATATAGATGGCCTGAAGGGAGATGAACTGTCATGATGGGATCTCAGCATGGGATGGATGGATGGCTGCTTTGAAATGAATGAGACGCTGCTTTCCATTGATTTCTGAAACTGAAGACCAAAGCAACATTTATCTTAAAAAGTTTAGTGCATTTTAATATTCCTTTAATCCCCTTTGAACACTATCGAAATAAAAATCCATCAAATATATTTGTAATGGACAACTCAACAGTGTATGGTTTAGAAATGACTCATTTGGTTAGCTGATTCTCAGAGATATTCTTTCCACATAGCAGTTTTGTTTTGTTAACCACATCCATTTAGTTTGACCTTTTTATTGTTGAAATCATTATGCACCTCGGGGGCGCCCGCTGGCCTACTGGTCCAGGCGCATACCACTTTAGGCATTTCCACATAGGCATGGATGCCTGGCAGTGTCGCCGGTTTGTTTCCCGATCCGGACGAACTTTGCCACGTGTCACTCCCCATCTCTCTCCCCATTTCCTATCCTATCAATAAAGGCATAAAAGCCCCAAAACAAATCTTTAAAAAAATAAATCGTTATGCACCTCTAACTTAAATACTTTTGAAAATTGTCCCAAAGCATTGAACGTGCAATGCCTTACATAATCAAACCTGGCTTGTCAGTGTGTCCATCTGTCTGTGAACAGCTAATCACCATCCAATCGACTTGAAATTGTGTACACACTCCCTGGATGCCAGAGCAGAACCTCGCCACATTTCTTTAAGATTAAAGGTCTTTGCACACTGCGTTTTTCGGGCCAAATATCGGAGTGAATATCCGAGCGCACAAATAAAAAAATCAACCTCACGTTATGTCAGTCACGTTTGCACACTACCGCCCGTTTCGCGCACCACTCGGTCCCTTGCTCTCACTATCTCTCTCTCTCTCCTTGCCCTGAAAAACGCATTTCGCAACGAAAAACGCACCTGAAGATTGGCATCTAATTTTTGCAGGAGTGGCTTGTTTTGAACAAGATGCCTCAAATCATAAGCGAGTCAGATTGCCGTGAAACCTTGCAGCACATTCCCACTAGCCTGAGGACAAAATGCCACCCACATTGTCTTATAGCCAGGAGGCTGATATTGCTCGTACAAGTAGGTTGGGAGAGGCTTATTGTCAGTATCAGCCGATGTAGCAGGAGTCTGTCCCGTTACAATGCGCTAGACTCCTGGGAGATGGATTTGTGAGGTGGAGCACCACACCAACCATCATCTCCCAGTTCCGCACGACTTGCAAGCCTATGAGTGCTACTCATAGGCTGAGTTGGCGATGCCGGGATCGAACCCATAAGCTTGTGGTCCAAATGTGAGAGCTATATACCGACTACCCAGACACAATTTTACAGATTTTGTCCAAACATCAATCGGTACGCATTATCTCTATAGTCATGACCCAGCACAGATCTGCCTGATTTTTCATATTCCATCATGATTGGTGAATTCCGAACATTGCTGCTGGCCCACAATAACCTACCTGACCTGGCGGTGGCAAGTGCTCCGAGGAGCACTTTTTTCTAGTTCTGTCTGTGCTCTTCCCACATGTAGGATAATTAAACATCTAGAGATTAGCGTAGTAGTTCCGGTGGGACTAAGAGCCATCTATTCTTGTATTTAATCAAGGCATCACTAAGCTATAGCCCACACAGGGACACAAATAGGCACTCCAAGCATCATCAAACGTGGGATCCATCCTTTCCTTCCTCACATGCAGGGGCGTCACAAGGGGTAGGAAAGTGGGACTGAGTTACCAGGGCCCAAGGTGGAGGGGCCCTAGTAACTTTAGCTATTGAAAAATAGCAGATATACAAGCTCACAGCGCGGCACCGAGTGCCGCGCTGCGAGCTTGTAGATCTGCTATTTTTGAAAAATCGTGAAAATGTGCGCAAATCTTTGAATATATGTATTTTTTAATTGAACATTTGTAACACAAATTTTGCTTCGGGGGGGTCCCTGGAACTAAATATTTTGAGATGGGGGGTCCTCCACATGAAAAAGTTTGAGCATCACTGACCTGGAAACAATAGGTTTCCTTGGCACACGATTAAAAAAAAATAGCAGATCTACAAGCTTGTGTGGCGGAGAGAGTCGCAGCCCCAGCCTGAAGCCTCAAAGGTCTAGTATCTGCTCTCGTTCCATAGGGATATCCCTTTGGAGTGATGGTTAAGATATTGGACTTTCACGCGGGAGACCCGGGTTCGAAGCCGGGTGGGGAGGTTCGGATTCACCTCCGTTACATTGGTGCCGTGACCCGGATCCGGGCTTCCCCGTAGGAGGGGGTCAAAGGGGGGTGAGTGTGGCGGAGAGAGTCGCAGCCCCAGCCTGAAGCCTCAAAGGTCTAGTATCTGCTCTCGTTCCATAGAGATACCCCTTTGGCGTGATGGTTAAGATATTGGACTTTCACGCGGGAGACCTGGGTTCGAAGCCGGGTGGGGAGGTTCGGATTCACCTCCGTTACACTCGCAGCGCGGCACTCGCGCTGTGAGCTTGTATATCTGCTATTTTTCAATAGTTAACATTCATGGGGGGCCCGCAGTGAATCCTTGTACCCAGGGCCCAGCATTTGGTGTGACGCCCCTGCTCACATGTTGCTATTTGATGGAATCGTGAAGAATGCCCTCACAATTTTGTTTTCAATTGTTGCCTATATGAGTACTTTTCATATATAGCCAGGAATAAAATCTAAACAAAAACAAAACAAACAGTGTTGCCACTAAGATAAAAGTACTGTATCAGTCTAAATGACCGTTCACACCAAGCACTATAACTGTATAACGATAACTACAGTATAAATATGACATTTTGAAAATATCGTTCTTGCCCTGGAATCAGAGGCAATTTTATGATTATTTTTATTAACGGACATGAGAAGATGATTATGAATAGCTTACATTAGCTGTTAGGCTGGTGTGGACATCCCTTTATATATAATAGGGTGGTTCACACTGAACACCATGGGCTCTATTTTCATCCATGTCTTACCCCTTATCCCTAAACCACCATGAAGCCGATTTTTGCAAAACACATTTTGACAAAAATAACACAAATCGGTACACATCTCTATAGTCATGTGATCAACATGGATCTGACTGATTTCCCATATTCCATTCTGATTGGCTAAGATTGGCTTCCAAAGTTTGCAGGATTGGTCTGTTTTGATAAAATGCGCCAAATCATGAACACAGCGTGCAAACTTGAAATTGTACACGCACATTCCCACTAGGCAGAGGAAGAAATGTGTCTTCAAATTTTCAAAACAGCCTCATGGTGGCGCTATAACAGACTGATTTCCCATATCCCATCTTGATTGACTAAGATTCCAAAGTTTGCAGGATTGGTCCGTTTTGAACAAAATGGCTCAATTCATGAACGCAGCTTGCGATTTCCGTGACATTTTGCACGCTCATTCCCACTAGTCAAGGAACATTGGCCTGCTATCACGCCACCCAGCAGGTAGACTTTTGCAAGAATCAGCTGCAAGCCAGTGCTGTCTGAGAGCACAAGTAGTTGATTGTGCTGAAGAAATGTGTTTTGCCTGCTGTAAAGTTGCTATCATATATCTTGCATTGATCCCTTTGCACAGTACAGTATTGTGCAGTGTTATTGTCTGCCCTGTGTCAGAGCCACTGTGTTGCTTTGACATCCAGGCAAACTTCTGTTCATTTATTTTATGTATTTTTTCTGTGAATTAAGTGGTTGTGATCCTGATACAGCTGAACAATAGAGATGTTGTGCTTTGGCTCTGGCTGAAATAGAGAACAAAGGTCCATAGTGGGAAGCACGGTATATTTAGACCAAAGAGAG
Source organism: Nannobrachium achirus (assembly GCF_963921795.1). Lineage (NCBI taxonomy): Eukaryota > Metazoa > Chordata > Actinopteri > Myctophiformes > Myctophidae > Nannobrachium > Nannobrachium achirus. Next base: position 23,190,703 of record NC_137814.1, on the reverse strand, counting down.
GGTGTCTTGAATTCCTTGCTGCTAACCCTAACCCACAGTGCTGTGGATGGATACGGTAGGTCTTATTTCTTGGGCCCGGCAGAAGGCGTGAGGCTATTAGACAGCATAGTTCAGTTGGGCTCAGATGGTTATTAATGGAAAGAACCAGGAAGAGAGCCTCAGCCTTGGCAGATGAGTCAACCAGTCGGCAGCCCGTCCCCAGAGCCCTCTGTCGGGCAACGGTTTATTACCCAAGCCTCCCGGTGGTGGGCTGGGAATTTCATGGAGCCACTGCAAGCGGTGCTCTTTGAGCCTTTACTGATGCCTCGTTGTCTTTGAACCTGCTTCTCATCTTAGTGTTCACCCCACCGACAGCTCGGTGTTATAAATAAACATGCTATGTCTGCTGGAGGAGGATAGTAGGAATAGAGAGAGAATGAGGAAAGAAAAAAGTATAGGGTCATCTATCAGAAATCAGAAACACTTTGATGGCCCATGTGTAGAACAGTAGAGGCACACAGGAAGTCGTTTTGTTGAGGGTGCAAGAGAATGTAGCATGGGACGTCAACATAAGATACTGTAGGACCCCCCACCTGAAAATATTTTGTGCAAGCCTGCAAGGGAGCCCCAGAAGACATATTTTTCAAAAGAAAATCAAAAATAGCATGCACAAGTTTTCTGAAAGAGTTTTCTGAATAGACAATGTTATATACACGTATAGCTAACTCTAAAATGACACATAAACAACAAGAAAAAAACAATGTTTCGTACATTGCGCTCCCCTGCGCTCTCTGGCTCTCATCAACACAAACGTAACCTCTCAGTGGCATGTAGGTGCTATTTGGCTACTATTTTCCAGGACAATTTCAAAATAAACATGTTGAATGATCGATTGTATAGATGAAAAAAATTAAATAAAGACTCTTGTTTTGAAATGCGCTTCTGTGCAGAGAGGAAATGGCTTTCATAGGACGAGCCTTTAACGCTCGCTCGTCCACTCTGTCGTCAGTGCGTATCTTGCGCCCTGATGGACTCGTGGTGAAATTAAAAACACAGGCATAAAGGAATATAACAGAACACCAAGACAAGACCATGTAGGCTATAAAGGCATTAAACATCGTCCTGCCCGTCCTGCTCGTCTCATCGTCAACAATTGGTGAGTGAGTCGTGGCTTAGAGTTGGAGTAATGATGGATGCTATGCTGCTAGCTAACACTGTTTTGGCTAGCGTTGTGGACACATTGTATGGGTCCTGAAAATAGCAGATCTAGAAGTTCACAACGCAGCGCGAAGCGACTCCTTGTGAGCTTGTAGATCGGCTATTTTCAGTTCACTTCACTACTTGTTTGGGTTTAGTTTCTCTTGGTTCACGGGCTAAAACGTTTGGGAAGCAATACCATAATGCTTGCTGTAGTAGAACAGTGGTGTAAAATTAAGTAGATAACTGAAAAGCTTTTGGAACTGAATGATTATATGATACTGGTGTTGTCTGTCTGTTGGAGTGTTGGTACCAAGAAGTCCATCTACTATAACTATATAGACTATCTTGCTGGCTGGTGCATGTGGAAAGGGGCAAAGGGAAAGTGTAGTGTGCCGTTCCCGATTGTTTAGCCAAAAAAAAAACGCGGAAACCCGAAAAAATGCGATAAAAACGCGATCAAAATCGCGAAAAACCGCCAATTTTCGCGCGCAGCGCACACGTGCAATGACCCCCCCCCCCCAATGTAGGGCCCCCATAGTTCTGGGAGTATAACTCGAACACTGGGGAACATATTGGTACCAGAACAGCACAACTATAGCGGCCAATCATAGGAACTTTTAGTTCCGTGTTTGCTTCATATTAAATCCGGACAACTGGCCCCCTGCTGACAACCACTGATCCTGTTAGGCTGCTCTAATAGTAGCCGTAGGGGTGGTGTGTGTATTATCTCATTTAGGCAATATACGGTAGCAAAGAATCTGAAGAGAGAAAAAAGAAAAAGAACACAAGGAGAAGAACTGAATGATAAAGGCTGAACGACTAAAATGTTTAATCTGTGATGATGCTATTTTAAGGAAACAAGACATTCGATAGTGCATTCTTGGGAGTCATATTCAAAATGTTTCATGTAATGAATATGGATTGTTTCATTTTGAACTAAAAAAAAAAGATTGAAAGAGAAAAGTAGTCCTGTGCAGCCTGTAGAAAGTCTCTCTTAGGATTCCTTCCAAATGCAGTCAATGTTTAGTGTGAAACAAGATGAGTTTGATAAGAAAAATAATAATAATGATATATATATATATATATATATATATATATATATATATATATATATATATATATACTGTATATGTAAAAGTATCTCACTCTGAGAGTGTACAAACGAAACCATTTGTCCTTTTAATGTACCCGATTTTACAGTATATACAGTTAGATTTAAAATCAGATGAAAGTAAAAGCAACGGTCCATGAACCACAAACCCATAAATAATACAGTGCACTCATAGTATCTGTTAGTCTATTAATTGTCTTAGACATAGTACAGCTCATTTCTGTTTTTCATGAATAAGATCAGAAATGAAGATACCCTATAAAGTTATCTGTGACATCTGAGTAACTGCAATACAGTATATCGTCGTTGTCGGGTGAAAACCTTTTATGTCCAAAAAAAAAATGATTCGAACTAGTGAAAACAGCCGATCTACAAGCACACAGCGCCTCGCTGTGTGCTTACCTTAAGGATCAGACCGTTTTTGGTTTGACTGCATGGGCCATTTGAGAAACCCTGAAAAAACTGTGTGTGCGACTGTGCGTGCGTGTGTGTGTGTGTGTGTGGGGGGGGGTGAATCAATAACATCTCCATTCCTCTTCATACAGTGGATTTACTCAGTAGAAGACTGGTTTTACTGGGAATATCCCCGGTGTGACTGTTTGAATGAATGTGCTGCAGGGTAAAGTCGGAGAGGTCCGACGTGCTCAGCAGATCTGCCCTGTAGATAAATGAAGGTTTTAAAAGGCACAGATCACACTCCCAAGCTGCACTTCACATTGCCCTGAATATCGACAGCGGCTAACATCATTTTCCCAACCTTTGCCACTGGCTTGTTCCCTGGCCTAACGAGGGATCCTGAGGACGGGTGCTTTTTGCCCTGCAGTTCCATAGGATTTCTTCAGACGCGTCAAATGCTTTTGACTCCCAGCATGGACGTTCCCATTATCGACCAAGGTGCAAGGCTATGGATAGAGGGGTGTTGAGAGAGCCAGGCTGTTACAGTACCGTACGTGTTCGTTGACTCTCAGGCTGAGCCTAGCTACCGCTCTGACACATTATACAGACCAATTAGTCCTTTCTGTCCCCTCACTGTCACTGCATGCAGTATAGCACAGGGACAATGGAAGGTGTCAAGCTGCGTGCACATCACAGTGAAACACCAGAATAGACCCCTCGCTGTACGGCTTGTTTAAAGGCCACTGAGGTAAGACCCCCCCCCCCCCCACACACACACACACACACACACACACGAGCATGCATGCACGCATGCAAATATGCACGCAAACACACAAACTCACAACACCTGTAGTTCAGTTTAATGTGGTATTGTACAACAGTATGTATTGTATTGTATTGTATTGTATTGTATTGTATTGTATTGTATTGTACATATTAGCACTTGACTTAGCCTTGACGACCATGCAGTCTTATGCAAGGGTTCAAATGTAATTTCGATAGCATGTTTGTTAGACTGATGCCATGTTCATTTGTTGACATGTCATCTTATAGTTATTAGTTTCAATGTACACATTATTTATTTTTTATATTATACTGTTTACTGATGCTAGGTTCTTGGTTTACCTATATGATCCTAGATTACTGGCCTTATCCTGGAATCGATGCCTGAAGAAGGGGTGTAAGAAAGTGCAGTTAATACTGTGTAAGTGTAAAGTATCAATATGCCACAGAATCTGCTTGCTTTTGGGGAGGTAGGACTGTAGCTGAGTGGATAGTGTGGATAGTTGTAACAGAATTACAAGGTTAACTCCGCTCGGGTGGGGCAGTGGTAAAGTCCCTGCCCACCACCACGGAAGGTTGTGGGTTCGAATCCCCTGTGGTGCAAACGGCTGTGTCGGGCGTCTGTGAGAACACAATTGGTCCGTGTTCGGGGAGGGTAGCCAGACGGGGTGGGTGATACTGGTCATGTATTCCTACGGGCTGGGGCGGCACCTGTCAGCAGGGAGCGCTGGGCGGCCGGGAGGAGTAGGACGAAGGCTCTACGTCCTCCTGGTGGGGGCTCCTCACTGGTAGGTGAGTCAGTAGGATGCAACAGTATGTCCTCCTGGTGGGGGCTCCTCACTGGCAGGTGAGTCAGTAGGATGCAACAGCAGTGACAACACAGAAATGTGTGTGGGGAGGAATCAATTGGTATAATGACTAAATTGGGCCGAAAAAGGGGTAAAGATAATTGGCTAAAAACCCTCTGGGACTCAAATTATATATATAATATATATATATATATATATATATACATTATATATACCCACCATCTGAGCAGCCATCTGCTGGGAGAAGCAGTAACAGTAATTTCCCCACACCGGGGAACGAGAAAAACCTCCTTTTGCCAGTTTGTATGATGCGTTTCCGCTCTCACCATGCCCCCTTACAACAAGAGCTTGCCTTTTGCCAGGCCATCCCAGGGGTGTCAATTGGGTATGGCAGGGGTATGCAGCTGCCATACCCTGGGTCCAGGGGGGGGTGGGGGGGGGGATAAAAGTTACATTTAAATACAAATCCATGAATGTCTCTTTGTCTATCTGTGCTGGTTATTAAAGTACAGTAAAATAACTACAAATGCAAAATTTTACAAAATGGTCACTTTAACAAGGTATTATAATTATATTCTCCATTGTCTTGCACGCGTGCGTGTGCAAGACACCAGTCATGTTGCCATACCTTTGCTTTTTCTGAACTGACGCCATCCTTGTAAATAATAATGTGTTCTTAAGTGACTTGCCTGGATAAATAAATGATAAAGAAGAAGACCTCCCTCATGCACCCACCCAGCCTAGGACTGCAGGTACTTCATTGTTGATAATTAGCTTCCTGGGACCAACGTGACAGCTGTAACATCATAGCTAATATCAAGTGAAGAAAAACATGTCCCTTGGCGCCAATTTAATGTTTCTAGCTCTGGGCTATTGTAGAATGCCTACAGTAGGCAGAAATGTCTCCCGCATTACCATATTTCAAACTCTCCAGAGCTAAAACGTATCAGCATTCAGATATACCTACCCTATAACACTATGTGAAAGGTTAGGGATGTTGTTTTGTAAGGTGATTGTTGTATAGGGAATACAGTGTGTTTGCTCGAGACACAGCGTGACAAGAGAAAACAAAACACACAATCACACACACATACACACGCACGCGCGCGCACACACACACACACACACACACACACACACACACACACACACACACACACACACACACACACACACACACACACACACACACACACACACACACACACACACACACACACACACACACACACACACACACACACACACAACAACAACAACAACAACAGAAGAGTATTAATAATACATGACGCTGAACCAATGGTAGAGGCTTGATGCAGAATGATACACACCACAAAGTCCTCTTTGTTAATTGAACTCTGAGAGTGATGGACCATTTTTGTTTGTTTTACTGTGCAGTCGGTGCCACGGGCTCACCAGTTCATTAATTGGAGCCAAACGGACCGCAAAGGTACCGTCAAAGGTTTTCTTTGTTTGAAACAATGCAGCTCAAAGGACGCTTGGGTGGTAAAGTGCCTGCCTACGTAACACAATGCTGTTTGGACTGTCACTGTCTGTATTATAATATTTGTTGTTATTGTCAGTGGTGGACAAAGTACTCAAGTCCTGGAATACTACGTCAAAGTATAACTCCTGGTCAAATATTACTACACTACAAGTTGCCAGAGTACAAGCTTTTAAAAAAGTATTCAAAAGTACATGCTTTTAGAATTACTTATAAAAAGGTAAGTGCATTTTCTTTAATATCAATGCATTGCTCTATTAAACTTGAGACATTTTCCAATCTTCAAAAAATATCAATAATAATGAAAATACTAGATCTGCAAGTGCACAACGCCTTGTGAACTGCTGTGTACTTAACAGTACTCAAAGTAAAGTAGGCTAACTAAGTACTTGGTAGTAGTGGTGGAAAGTAAGTTACTGTCCACCACTGGTTATAATGTTTTGTTTTAGGTCTATTCCTTTGTGGTTGTGTTTTTTTTAGGTCTATTCCTTTGTGGTTGTGCATGGTTTTGATGATGAGAGCTTCTATAATGCCTCAATTCCCCTTGGGGATGAATAAAAAACCTAACTACCTACCGTAACTATTATTAATACTCAGCACTTTAAACAACCAGCTGCCCTGTTTTGGATGTCACAAAGTTGACATAAAAGTCTATGGTTGCTTCCGTTGCAGCATCACTGCGGGAAATGAGTTACAGAGCACCTCTTCAAAGCTCAGATAGTTTAAATATTAAACACCAGTGGATTCCTCTTGTACTGTGCAGCACTGATTCCCCAAACTTTTAGCTCAAGACCCAAACGATAAATTTGACGTCTCCCCAGGACCCAAGCTAGTGAAAATAGCAGACCTACAAGCTCACAATGTGTGTCACACGATTTTTGTAACCTGTTATTTTTTTTCACCCAGAGTGAATTGTCTAATGTAATCCTGGGCGCTATACTCTCCCTCTGCCAACTTGGGGAGCACAACGGACTTACCTCATGCTTCCTTATGAGATCAGTCATAAGGAAGGACTTACAGACCAAAAAAACAAGTGTGCTCTAATTTTAAAAGAAGTTATGAAAAACACCCCACCCAAGACACAAAACAAGCTTCAGACCGGGTGAGACAGTTCCTTTAGAGATACATTTATGACTCTTAATTATTTTTTCTGGAAGCACTTTACTTCTATCCTCGATCGATCAATCTTTTTTTTTTTTTTTTTTGGCTTGTTCTGCCTTTATTGATAGTTATACAGAAGGTTGACAGGAGATGGGGAGAGAGATGGGGGGGTGACACGCAGCAAAGGCCGCCGGGATCGGGACTCGAACCCACGACACACTGCCAGGATTACCTAGCCTGGGCCAGCCTATGCAGCTAACTAACTGTTTAACATGTGTGGGGATGATATCTATACCGTAGCTGCAGCTAGGCTACGGATTACCAGCCTATAGGTGCCTAGACCACTAACATGTGGCCCAAACATCAATCTATCTTTTAAACTGCATTGATGGCCCTGCACAATTAAGAGTTTCATGGTCACCCATTGTAATGTGATGTGACAATAAAGTCTGATTCTGATTCAAAGGTCGATAACGTCACAGTCAAAGTGGGTGACAAGATTTTACCTACGGTACATGGGTTGCATGAACTTGCATCCTATAGAGGCAAATCTTTCCAGAGTCTTTTCAAAGTCATAAACCTTCAAATGATATAGTCTCGTTTGGTAAAGTTTTGAGTCCAGGCTTTACTATCTATACTTACATTCCTCTAAGAGCCGCATCCCACTTCCAAGCCCATTCACGCCCACTTCACATCCACCTCAACTCATAGCTAGATCAGATGTAGGTCGGTAGTAGGTCGGTAGAACTCACGGAATACCGCCCTAACTCTATCATCGGCCCCCCGTTGCCATGGTGACCGGTGACCGCCGTCCATTGGCTCGTATTCCCAGCTATGCGACCGGCGGATCCAATTTCAACCGAGGGGGGCGTAGCCAGAACACACACACACACACACACACACACACACACACACACACACACACACACACACACACACACACACACACACAAAAATAGCTAATAGTTAGCTCACAACTTTCCACTTTTCTCTTTCACCTCAATCGCAGTAACATCCGTATACACCACGTCATCGCATCACCATTTTTTTTTCAAAACCTTTTTTTTCCAATTTTTTTTTTCAAAAAACTTTTTTTTCCTCAACATTTTTTTTTCTTTATTTTTCTTTTCTCAAAAAACTTTTTTTCTCAAAAAACAATTTTTTCTCAAAAAACGATTTTTTCTCAAAAAAAAAACATATTTGGCCATTACACACCACACTGCCGCAACATGGCGGTGAGGGCCGCGCAGCGGCCTGAACTCTAGACTTTTGCGGCCCGAAGGGCCTCAAACTTCTAGTACCATATATTTGCCCAGCTGATGCTGATGCATGAACTAAAACAACCCCTTCTTGTGAAGAAAGAAGCCCTCCCATAGTAATCTGAGTTCCCAGAAAGTCCTTCTTTTTACTCCCATGGTAACCAATCATTGGTACGTGATCATAGGCCATGGTTATAAATACATTGGAAGCTTTCTGTGGAACCAACTGCTTGGAGACGAGCTAAAAAAGCAGAGATCTGCAGGGAGAAACTCATACAGGGAAATAAAAAGAAAATGACATGGAAACATGTCCGCTTTGAGAACACCATGGAAACAAATCCACATGACGCCATACATGGTATGAAGTGAGGAGAGAGATTGCCCATGGGAAAGTCAGGTTTAGTGATGTGCAAGGGAGGAAAAATCAAAGCCAACGTTACATGCACAAGGTAAAAGAACACAATGTCCATTCTCAGCTCATCTTCAGGCAAGACTGAACACACATTCTTTGGGATGTCTCAGAGCATACATGCATGCCTCACCTACTGTACGTGATATCGTACTGTAGCAGACCATTGGTTACCCGCCTTTTAGGTGTGCTTTTAGGCACACCTAAAAGGTGTGCCTGACATTTTTGTGTACATTTTTGGCGGGGAAGGGGATGGGGGGGGGGGGGGGTTTATGCCTTTATTGATAGGACAGTAGACTGACAGGAAATGGGGGGAGAGATGGGGAGTGACAAGCGGCAGAGGTCGTCCAGATCGGGAATCGAACCGGCGACGCCGCCAGGCATCCATGCCTATGTGGCTGGACCAGTAGGCCAGCGGGCGCCCCCTTAGGTGTGCTTTAACATCTCAGATTGGGGAGTGTGCATCTTCAAACAGCATGCGTGACATTTTGTGAGATGTCGATTCCAGTATCAGACACAGCAAAGGGCCAACAGACACAACGACAACAGGCAGAGCTGCAAACTTGAAGAAAATAATCTAAATTAAATGTAAACATTATTGCATAGCGACCGCCATATTGCGTAGCAACTGCCTTATTGTTTGAGCTTGCAGTTGGAGACTACTTTCTTGTAGAGATATCAAATACTTTTTTAATTATAACACAACACAGTTGGGCCAATGATTTTCATGTCCATGTACCATTTTATAAAAGCAGTATAAAGGAGAATTCCGGTCTAAATGGCTTTCTTACCTTTTTTGTTGTTATTTTCTCTCCAAAAGGCTCGGCTTATGCAAATACGCTTATTCCATTGCTCCAAAATCAATTATTTCTGTACTTCTGCTGTTTATATACACACTTTTGAGCTACCATGCAGAGGTGAGTGCATGGGTTACGTCATTGTTGAGATTATGCCATAAAACGATTCAGTCACGTTCTAAATCTCGTCTCTCGGCACTACCGAATCAGAAGTACAGAAAGAATGGATTTTGGAACGATGGAATAATAATATTGCCTACAGTATTTGGATAAATTAACACCTGGACAATTTTTTGGGAGAGAAAATAACAACAAAAAATGTTAAAAAGAAAAGCTATTTAGACCGGAATTCTCCTTTAAGGAAAGTTTTGCCATTTTTCTACATCATCTCTGTACAGCAGTGGTTCTCAAAGTGTAGTCCGGGGACCCCCAGGGGTCCTTGAAGGAGTTCCCCAGCAAAATGAATTAAGCATCACAATCATTTTAACCATTGGTCATCATTGGTCCCGGGCAAACGTCTTATTTCTGTTTTGGGTCTTGAGCTAAAACGTTTGGGAACCAGTGGTATATAGGGCAGTGGTTCTCAACCTGTGGGTCGGGAACCCCCAGGGGGGTCCCCAAATGATATGCTCAAAGCAAAGCGAGGCATGGTGAGCTTGTAGATCTGCTATTTTCACAATAGAACCGAGTTATACAAAATGTAATGCGCATTACATTTATGCCTCGTCTCTTAGTGCTCTTCAGGGTGAGGGGGGTCCCCAATTAAAATATGATTATTTTGGGGGTCGGTCGCGGCCTGAAAAGGTTGAGAACCACTGGTATAGTGGACCTCACTAATAGCCTCCCGTTGCCAGATTCTTCTATTTCAGCTTAACTTTCGAGGGAAATAAAATATGCATGGAATCAAGACAGAATAACATGAGCATTAGTTAGGCTAATTATATGAAGATAAGGTTGAAAATGGGTTAAGTGTTCCTTCAAGTGTTTCGTCAATTCATTCTTACTCTTGGGGCGTATACAGTGACCCATTGCATCACCTGTGGCTGCGAAGGCACTCCCCTGTTGCGTTGCTCATCTGCGTTCCCTGCCATGCTGCCCAATGCAATGCTGTTGTCCTCACTCCCAACTCGTAACACTGCAGGTTGACAGAAATATTTAAAACAAAGGCAGGTGAGTCATCTTAAAGTGAACTTGAGGCCTGAACAAGGTGTTACCCAAGCAAATGGCCTTGCCTAACAGTGTTGATTTTGACAGGGAATAGAGCTCCGAAGTGACGTCACTGCCACTAGATGGTGCTATTACCTGGGTTCACATTGTTACTTGCGCCAGCAGAGCGCGCAAGTAGGGTGATGAGGGCTGTCTGTGCGTATGTAGGTTGTATGTTGCCTGACTGCGAGCGCCAGACATCTCACACCACACTACATGGGGGGAGAGTCTGAAATTGAGGGCAGACATTCTATTTCGGCGGGGGGGGGCTAAAGCCTATTGACGTCACACACACACACACACACACATACACACACACACACGCGACGGCGACGTGGCGTGACATTGCAAAAATACGTTATTTCTCATAACATATTATATGTCTGCATGTTTACGTTAGTGCAAAATGGTATTAAAACGTGAAGAAACGGCACTATTTCATAGTTTATTAAAATAATACGAGTCGAGTCTGACTCCGCCATGACAGTTTTCACGGACCAATCAGAGTCCACTAGACTCTCACGTGGGCAGAGGACACCAATCAGAGTCCACGAGCGAGTCTCACGTGAGCTCAAGAGCTCTGTTTGGAGGGGGCTGGGACCGGAGCAGCCACACACGTGCCCCAAGCATACAACCCTGATTGGCCCATTCAATGCGCCCGCTCTTTGGGCGCTTTCGAAATAGATTAAAATGTGTGCAGCTTCAGTCCACACTACACACCACCCACCAGCAGGGGGTGGTGATGTGCGGACTGAAGTGTCAGGCTAGGTTGTATGTGGGTTTGTATGTGGCCATATCTCGTTGAGTGGTCCTTTAGCCCAGTGGTTCTCAACCTTTTCAGGCCGCGACCCCCCAAATAACCATATTTGAACTGGGGACCCCCACCCTGACGAGCACTAAGAGTTGATTGCATTGCATTTTGTATAACACGGTTCTATTGCGAAAATAGCAGATCTACATGCTTGCATGATCGGCTATTTTCACAATTTCTGCCTCTCATATTTGACAGTTTGGCCAATGTTTAATTTGTCATTTTAGAGGTATTAAAAAGTCCTTAAATTGTCACTTTAGAAATGTGCAGATACCCTCTATACACTTAAACTTTATGTTGGTTTGTTTACTGTTGAGAGAGAAAACAATGTTTCACATTAAGTTAATCATCTGGGGACCCCCCAAAATAATTTGGGGACCCCCCTGGGGGTCCCGACCCACAGGTTGAGAACCACTGCTTTAGCCAATGAAGGGAGCAGCTTTTTCTGACGTCACTACCTACCAACAAATGCGACCTGATACAAGACGCAAGTTGGCACCTCGACAGAGTGCCAACTTGCGCGCCCATATACACTTGTCGTTTTCTTCGGAAAGTGACGCAAATTACCAGCCATATTTGGCTATGAGTGCACAAGCCGCAAGTTTGCACCTCTACAGTGTGCAGTCTAGTTATTTTTTTGTATTGATATCCCCACAGGGGATATCAAGATCACGTCATATAAGGGCTGTGTTCCAAAAATAATCGAATCATCCAAGCGTTTCTGTCAGGGGGGTTGCTTTGCATTGTTTATGATATTCATTCATATGCCTGTTTATGGTGAAAACAGAGTTAATTCTGCCGGTAAAAATTGGAAACTACACTTTAAACTTTTAAATCACTGTTCCCTACCAGCCGCGTTCATGGGAAATGTAGAACAGCTCACAATGCGTCACGATGCGGTGTGCTGTGAGCTTGTAGATGGGCTATTTTCAAATAGCCACGGTATAAAATAGGGCTAAAGTGGATTAATGTATATGTTTCATAATATAATCATTTATATCTGCAAAGTAACTAGTAACTAAAGTTTTCAAATAAATGTAGTCGAGTAAAAGTACAATATTTGAATCCGAGATGTTATAGAGTAGAAGTAAAAGTATTGGAAATTGGAAAGACTCAAGCAAAGTGCACATACCTCAAAATTGTACTTAAGACACAAATACAATTTTGAAGTATTTGTACTTTACTTGAGTACAGTGCTTGTGTTACTTTACACCTCTGCCCTTATGTAATGGTGAGGAGATGAAGGCAAGGGCTGAGCAAATAAGATAATGTGTATTCATTGCCATGTTTCACGGTGACATAATTGCAAGAACATATAATGAACATTTTCGATGTTCTGATCAATCGTGCAGCCCTAAGCCTACTGCAAGCGCCACTCAGACGTACAATGAAAAAACTCATCCTCCACAGAGAGAAGGCAAAGGGATGAAGGGGAACACAGAATAATTGGGAGTCTGAAGCATGTAAATGGAGACAAACAACCTGCAAGGCAACCAGGGGAATTCATAGTGTGTAATGTGTTTGTCTGCAAGATGCATGCATGTGGGGCGTGTAGATGCTTTTATGTTTAGATACTTAATTCTGTGTGTGTGTGTGTGTGTGTGTGTGTGTGTGAGTGAGTGAGTGAGTGAGTGAGTGAGTGAGTGAGTGAGTGAGTGAGTGAGTGAGTGAGTGAGTGAGTGTGTGTGTGTGTGTGTGTGTGTGTGTGTGTGTGTGTGTGTGTGTGTGTGTGTGTGTGTGTGTGTGTGTGTGTGTGTGCGCACACTGTAGATTCTACATCTACAGTGTACAGGTCTGAGTTCATGTGTATACTGTACTATGTACAAGCCTGTGTGTGCTATTCATTCTCTATATACCGGTGTATATATATGTGGCGGAGAGAGTCGCAGCCCCAGCCTGAAGCCTCAAAAGTCTATTCTAAAACGGCTAGTTCCATTCCTTGATTCTGATTGGCTCGGTGCCATGGTATACCTGAGACTGTAACCCATACCTTGAATCAGTTTATATCAAAGCCAGGTGCGTTATTTCTTTCCACTGTGCCGTGAGGCTGAACTAGAGAAGCGAGCGTTTGATTTCCTCTCAAATCCTGCCGTGCGGGTGCTTCTAAGCACCGCCCGCATGCATAGGACAGTGACTGAATGGCTCCGGACGGGGCTTGTAAAGGCAACAAGCGCCCTCTATTCTCCAGGCACCACTCGGCTGTTTAGCTTAGGTTGCTATGCTAGCGTTTTTGATGTGATACATAGCAGCTAAATCTGGATGAAAATAAACATGTGTATGGATCGAATGTGGTTCTTAACTTCTTAACATGAGACTGATCTAACACAAGTGTTGTTTCCAGGTTGTTTCCCTATTTTTTTTTTGCAAAAAGAATGACGTGACTTTGTAAACACACACTGGCTTCCGTAAGTCCCGTTCCTGCTGGTAAACGCAAGGACATGTCTCTTCCTGGTGGCGGAGAAGTGTACTTTTTTCTTTAAATAATGCAATGCTATGATATTCATGTTGCAATATTGTGACCGTTTTAGAAAAGCAATAAGCCTGCGCCTCGTGTTTCCCAACGCCTCTCAGCCGGTGTATACTCCCCCGGTAACCACTCGCCTCTTGTGGCTTATTGCTTTTTAGTATCTGCCCTCGTTCCATAGGGATATCCCTTTGGAGTAATGTTTAAGATATTGGACTTTCACACGGGAGACCCGGGTTCGAAGCCGGGTGGGGAGGTTTGGATCACCTCCGTTACACATACATATATATATATATATATATATATATATATATGTATAGACTGTATATATACTTTGTGTGTGTGTATACATATATATATATATATATAATTTGTTGCTTAACCTTTATATACTTTGTGTGTGTGTATATACATATATATATATATATATATATAATTTGTTGCTTAACCTTTAGGTAACTATATAAATCAATGTGTGCTATTACTGCAGTATACTGTAACTGCATTTTACACAGGGCACAGAACCCAATATAAAACTCACACGTTTACCCATGCATGTATTTCATACTGATATGCCATAATTGCTTTCATTGAAAGCCAGTGTTTTTCCAGCAACGTTTTTTTTTTTTTTTTTTTCTTCTTCTTCTTTTCAAACACCTTTAGATGTGTGAGGTTGGGAATTCTTTGCACCTCATGACAGTTAATTCAAACCTGCTTGTTAATTCATGGATGTGTGGACTCCCACTCTAATAATCCAGGCTTGGTCCTTCGTGATGAGCATGGCAGTGTTTTGGCAGACAGGAGAGAAGTGATGCAGTATGTCATTAGACCTCTGTTTAAAGATGTTACCAAGGCTATGAATGGGCCAAAACCAAGGGGCGAACTTTGTATTGCTGGAACTGAAGCCCACTTCTGGGTCTCCTTGAGGCTGCTCTCCGATTAATGGCCCAGCAGATGTCACTATTTCACCTTCGGTGTAATAATTATAATCAAATAGTCAATGGTTTTGGGCACATGTTTTCAGTCGCTAGACTTTTTTTAAATGCTCATTATATGCGTTTAGTAAATTATGGTCCCATAAAATTTTAATTTGCATTTCGGTCCAGAAATAGACAGGATATAGAAAGGATTTATTTCATTTTTGGTCTGAAACCAATGTCGTGACGCTGTCCATATTTCATACGGTCCATGGCTAAATCTTGAATACACAGACATTGATGATAATAGCATCACTCTATAATACAGTTTGGTCGTGAAGAAATTCAGAACATAGCTGTTACGATTCTCTTTGTCAATACGAACAATGCTGTGACGTGAATGAACAGAATCTTTTGTCTTGGGATTAAATAATGTCCGTATTATAATTGATTTTTGCATCCACGTAGGAGGAAGGCTGGAGGAGCTGACTGTTGGCTTCAGTATGTGTAAGTTCATATGTCTCACCCTGCAGTTGCAGGAGTTTCATTCCTGTACTGTATGAGGCGTCTGGCTGAGAAAATCTCATGAAAGCCGCATAGCCTTGCCAATGGATTGAAAAGAATAGCAATTCACAGTTTGTAGAGACAGCTCTGGTTGTTAGGCAACACCAAGGACACTATTTCTGCTTGCCGCTCTTTCTGCAGTGCGGTGGCATTCAGGCTATTAAGAAAGTATGGCATTTAAAGTGAAAATCTGAGCCAAGGCTCACCCACGTCTTGATTGATTGACTGACTGACTGACTGACTGATTGATTGAATACTTGCAAAAAGTATGTATTCAGTCATGTAATAATGCCAACATTACACTAAAAGCCCAGAGGGCTTGTTTCCATTGTGGTCCTATGTATTCAATTCATCAAAACATAAAGACAAACAATACTAAGACATTTTCAAGAGCAATACAAGTACAGAAAAACAGTGGGGGTTCATTTATTTTGTCCAGTCTAGGTCCAGTTGCAAATTGCAGACTCTTTTAAAGTCGGTTTTGAAGGAGGGTATAGGGACTCACAGTTTTGAATGATGGCTTATGGTAGGGCATTCCACATTTTGGAGGTATAATAGTAGTCAATATAGTAGTCTGTTGATTCATTTGACTCATAGTAGACAATAGAATTTAAGCATCATGTTACTTAAATAATATAGGGCAAGGTCAGGTTCTGTAAGAGCATAAAAACATGGTTTCTATTATGTTTTGTAGGCTACTGTATAAACGTACAAAGGTGGCAATCGGACTACAACTAGGACACAAAGGGTAATATACTGGTGGCCGTGTCTAGACAGCCAAATGAGGGAGTAAGGGAACATGAAAAGCTGGCTGTTGAGGTTCAGAAACTGAACACAAGCACGAGAATGAGCAAGTAGGAATTCTGTGTCAAAACCAGTATATTGTCAGGAAAAGAGGCACGGGTAGGCCTACATGGCAGGCTTCAAGGAATGTTGAACAAAACAGAACAGGCTACAAAAAACATGCTGGCTCACAGAAACAGAGTATATATGACAAAATGTCAAACAGAGGACGGAGCTTTTAAAGTCACAGGCTGACAAGGCACAAGTGAAGGCAATGGACACAGAATTGGCTGAGAGGAATGAGCTGAAGTTAAAAATGTGTCTTCACATAAAAGTCAGTCTGCCATTTTTACGGTCATGCCATGTCTCTCATTCCTGCTCCAAGAGTGAGGAGCAAACATGAGTGCATCCTTCCCGGACTTTTCCCGCAGCTGAATGGCATATAGCTGACAATTAGGTGCTTGTGAGTGTGGGTGGATGTCAATGTCAAACTGAAGCCAGGCAAATTCAACTGTGGCACAACTAAAGACTTTTCCTTGAATGCCATCAACAAGTAGTTGAAAGAGAGAGAGAGAGAAAGAGGGAGAGAAAGAGATAGAGAGACGAGAGAGAGTGTGTGTGTGTGTGTGTGTGTGTGTGTGTGTGTGTGTGTGTGTGTGTGTGTGTGTGTGTGTGTGTGTGTGTGTGTGTGTGTGTGTGTGTGTGTGTGTGTGTGTGTGTGTGTGACTGTGTGCGTGGGTGCGCGTGCGTGTGTGTGTGTGTTAAGGCAGGTGGTAGGGCTCAGCTGTGTCATCATCAGAAATGGACGCTACAGAGGAAGTGACGTGCCATTTATTCTCTAAAGAAAATGTGTTTCCATACCTCCATGCATCCTCCACAGTGGGGAGGACTAAGACGCATGGAAAGAACTCAAGTGAGGGAACCAATGATTTACTTTCTAGACCTGGGATGAAGTCCCAATACAGAAGGGATGCTGAGATTAATCGATACAGATCGTAATCGCAATACAAACTTGCACGATACGAGTGAATCGGTTCATTCAGTGTGTATCGGTACAATTGGTGGCTGAAATCGTGATATATCGTATTGTGATGTATCGTATCGCAATGTATTGTTCGCTGCATGTTTGAATCGGTTTTTCATGTAGTATTTCATTCTATCCTGTGTTTCCGAAGGGTCTTGAACAGTTTACAGCAGCTGTGACTTCCAGTATTCGTTTACATTTTGTTTTACTCATGTTATAGGTTCATTTGATTCCATTTGTACTATTATCTGAGTTATGATGGTCCTTAAAATGTAAAAGTTAGAGAATCACTGGTATTATTGTATAGCAATAAATTGCAATAAAATCGGGAATCACATATCGAATCGCCTCAGTGATGGAGATCAGCACCCCTACTATACAGTGATGACTATCTTCTCAATTGTCTTCACAAATGTCTTGAACAAAGACAAACGTCTCCGGATTTGTCCGTCTAAAATAAAGAGCTTTTTTGTGTCAGAATGCTCAGAAGATATGTGGCATGTGAGGAAGGTGATTTACCACAGTGGCAAAATAATAATCTGTGCTCGCACTCACTTCTCCAATATGGAATTAATACTCACAAACTCACAAACTGCAATTGTGAAAATGGTCCAGTTTTACCCGTATTCTGGCGGGATGATGCACACCGAAGGTTGCAGTTGATAGAAACTGCCTTCAGTTTCTATATATGCTAAATGGTAGGGGTTTGTACATAATTTAAGACCTTGGGTGGTATATTGCTGAAAACGTTTGCAACTATTATTATTATTATTTTATTTTGTACAGTATGTGTTGAGACGGCAAGAGCTTCGGGTAAAATTTCCTGACAATGCTAAACCAGCGAGCTGCATGTTGATGACGGTGCATTTCTGCTGCCTTTCAGCCCATACTATATCTGTATAATTATGCAAACGTTAGCCATGTAGTGACTGGTGTTTTTAATTACTAAACATGGTATCTCACTTAATGTATGTGGTGGTATAGGGCCCATCAAAGAAAGCTTTGTCCCTTGTGAAGTAGTCTCTCTCCGCTAACCAAGACTAGGGTCGACCCTTTCAGATAAACATTGTGTTCAGCATTTTCTTTGGCAGTGTGTCCTTGTCATAATTGTGGTTATGACATTATACGTTAAAGCAATATAAAATATGAGATATAAGAAGGATGACACGTCAGTTTTTTGATGACGGCTTTGGGCGTTAAATGCAAGGTCCTTGAGATCCTGCTAATCTTGTCCTTGTCTTTTTTTCCCCCAGTGAAGTCTAGAGATCTAATGTTTAAATTTGCATTCCAATTCAGTTGCGTACATCAAAACCTAAAAAGCGCATACCAACAATCAGAACGTTGTGAATATAAAACTAATCAATCACCACCTGTCGCTGTTCAACTAATAAACATCTAGGACGACTGATCAGACCGAAACAACTGATAACTTTATAACCTTGAAACACTAACTAGCATATAAGGATGTAGGCTGAGGGATGAACTGGTTTGTTTATCCAGTTCAGGTTAGAAACTACTGCAGGGTACAAACATCACGGTCACATGATGTATCAGAAGCTGATTATTACCATTGCTAATGCTATTATTATTATTTCAAAGATATTGCAGATTTTGCCTGTGTCTCACAAATGTATTAAAGTGATTGAATGGACTTAAGAGCCAAGAAAAGCCCCAGGCTTTTGTTGTACACTTTAATAAAACAAAAAGGTTAAGAGAGGAAACTGTGCAAGCTGACTGGGACAGGTTGCCTCTGTTCTGTAAACATCTGATGGGTAGTAGCCTAATCCAATTCAGGCTATATCTAGCTTTTATTTTCTTAGCAATTATCCTTTAGATTACCTTTTAATCAAAAGAAATTGAGAAACAAATGCCTTTTCATTATTGTTTTCATATAGTTTTAACAACGTGAGGAAAAAACTGTAGCCTATAGAGATTTCATAATCATCCACATTGATTTGTCTCATTAACCACCCTATTTTATACTTCATAGTACAACAAGTCGTATCGCGACACCTTGTGTGCATTGAGAGGAATTTTGGTACGTTTTTGCTCAGACTATCTGGCTTTGTGTGTAAGTTCTATGTCCCTATGTCCGTATGAGCACGAGACTAACATCACTCTAGACCACATGCAGCCCGCACGAATGCTGGTATATTATTGGTTTCAGCTGTTATAATTCCTAACGTGTTAATAACATGACCAGCTTTAATTATTTCAGTCTACTGTATATTAGTATCTTGATTACTAGTAGCCTACTACTAGTCTTTTTTATGTCCAATGCATTTGTATTTAAGTTCATGAAGTAAGAAGTAACAAGTAACATAAGAACCTGTAACATAAGAACCTGTACATGCATTTGAAATTAAATGAAAACGCGGTGCAACACGTTTTGAGCTTGTAGATCGGCTATTTTTGAAAAGAAACGCTAAATGTATTCACTTGTCACTTTGATCTGTCATCATGACTCTGAGGGAGATGCATGAAAAACATCAATCACTTTGGTTGGCACCTTAATAAAAGAAGCTTTAAAATTGTCCGAGCTGCTCCAGTGCCACCTCAAGAGATAAAAGCACATGGAAGAAAGAAGTTAAGGTAGAATGGAGAAGTACAACGGACAGTGGAGAGGGTTGGAGCGTGGGAGGACCCATGAGGTCCTTTTGGACAACGCTGTCTACAATATGCTTCTGCTTGCTTTTTATGTGGCCATCCTCAATAAATGCTTTTATGCTTTCACCCTGAGAAGAAGAATAAAAAGAAATCCACCACACAGTTGAACTGATGAGCAATGGTGGAAACCCAAGATTCTTACTGAATAATTGATAGGTTAGGGGCACACTGGAATTTATGCTGTTATTTAATCCACTGGGGGGCGTAGTCTGTATAGGGGTGTAACGATACATTTTAACAGCGATACGATACGCATCACGATACATGGTTAACGATGCGATACATGGACAATATTGGTTCATTCATGGCGATACGAAACGATTCGATGATTTAAAATCGATATAGCAACTATTTAGCAAAGAAATACAATCTGTGTAAAATGTGTAAAAAATCTATTATAATGGAAGTAAACGCTGTGATTATCTAGCAAATACATGGACATTATATTTCAACACATATGGACAAACCCACCTTGACGTAAACACAGAGATTACACACATTTATCGATAGACCAAGAGAAGCTATATGGAATGGAAAGATAATTAGACCCCTCTTTTTTCATTTTCCCTAAATACAAGACACTAATACTCTTAGTTTCCATACAATCAATTATTTGCATTGCAAAACGATTCAATACCGATTACCGCATTTTAAAACGATACGACACGATACAAAGCCAAAACGGTACGATATTTTGCTTTTGTAAACGATATAGTAGATCATTGCAAATTAAAGTCGATGTTTCGATTCAGTTACTATATCGTTACACCCCTAGTAGTCTGTGTACGTGGAAATCTGTGGCCTTGGCTTGGACTTGGCAAGAATAAGCCCAAGGCACATATTGCCAGGGGCAGTGTTGAATTAGTCCGGGGTCGCGCGCACCCCGCTGCCCCATATCTTTCCTGAGCAGGGGTCGCGCCTTTCACCCAAACGGACATGCATTGATACGAAACCCCCCCCCCCAAGTTCACACCTCGCCAACGCTTTAGTGTCACAACAGGGTGTTTTAACAAAGAAACGAGCCTGTATGCATTTCAATGGACATGTACCGGTATAGTAGGTGTTGAGCGACGCGCGTGTGACGTCTCTAGAAAAGAGACCCCCCCAAACATTAAATCACCAATGCACCACTATTGCATTGAGAATAGTGCCCCTGTACAGGCCCGTGCACACATAGACATCAAAGGGGGGCTTGAGCCCCTGCCCTTTTATTGGTCTGTAAAAAGTGCCAGACCATCTAGACCATGAATGCAGTTTTTACTATGGTAAAAGAAATAAAAATTACCCCTTTCCATGCCATATCCGAAGGCAGCATTCAAGAGAATTGCCTCGAACTCTCCTGAAGTTGAATGGAGCATCTTGTGTTGAAGGAATTGCCCTCACTGTCCAGAAATCCACACCACATCTCCAGTATTGCCTTTTTTAATGCTTAGTTTAGGGTGTTATGAAGGACCGAAAATAGCTGAGGTCTGCTATTTTCAGTATTTTCACCACAAGGCCCTTTTAGAAATGTCAGACCCTGTCTCTCTGACATTCTCTGCACGCCCCTGCCCCTGTAGATGTCCATCAAAATGTTTCTTAGAATACATTTCATGCCAAATCAATTTGTAGCAGCTTTCAGAAATGCTAATGCCTTGTTTTCTTGTCGACAGTCTGACTCATACTATTCTCTTTCAAGTGTCACGTACCCACTTTTCCTTTCCCAAATGCTTTGATCTGTTCTCACCAAAGACTGCCATGCAGGAGATTGGCAGTATACTTTGGGATTCAACATAACATAAAAGACCGGGTGCCATCTCCAAACCAACATTTTATTCTGTGTGCATTCGTCTGTGTATTTCTTCTTATTTGTAA
This sequence comes from Nannobrachium achirus, assembly GCF_963921795.1. Classification (NCBI taxonomy): domain Eukaryota; kingdom Metazoa; phylum Chordata; class Actinopteri; order Myctophiformes; family Myctophidae; genus Nannobrachium; species Nannobrachium achirus. The sequence goes on along the minus strand of NC_137814.1, from coordinate 23,169,065 downwards.
AGAAATGTAGAGGTATATCGCTTTTATCTTTGAAAAAGAGTGTCAAAAGGGAGATCTCTAAAGAGCAAGTTCCATTGAGCAATGTTGATCCCATAGAGGAAACACGGCATTTGTTTTTAATATACAGTAACACTTGGAATGATTGTGCCATAATAAATTAAGTATAACTAACATATCGTCACTGTCGGGCAGAAACCTCGTATCTCCAAGTTTCAAGTTTTTTGCAGGTTTTTTCGTAAAGTAAAGCCAACTTCATCATACAAGGCCGTCGCACAAAAGTAGTGAAAACAGCAGATCTACAAGCACACAACACTCGTGGTGCGAGGTGTTTCGTGACTGTAGATCGCCTGTTTTCACTAGTTTAGTTAATTTTTTAAATGATAAATACAAAATGAACGGATTTGGACATACAAGGTTTCCACCCGACAATGACGATATTACAGTACATGTCTCCACCAACTAGTTGCTGTTTACATCTGTCTGTCCAAACTTTGTTCTGATCATTTCATCCTCGAGTCCAAGTGGACATTAAATGTCTACTTGGACACAAATTTGACACAAATTGTGTGCCAAATGTCATGAATTTCTCTGCAGGCATTCCTGAGGTGGACTGCACCATGGTTCGAACTCCCGTTGGTCTGAACACCGTCGGCAGGTTAGCTACTCACCAGCGTTGGCAGGTTAGCTACTCACCAGCGTTGGCAGGTTAGCTACTCACCAGCGTTGGCAGGTTAGCTACTCACCAGCGTTGGCAGGTTAGCTACTCACCAGCGTCGGCAGGTTAGCTACTCACCAGCGTTGGCAGGTTAGCTACTCACCAGCGTTGGCAGGTTAGCTACTCACCAGCGTTGGCAGGTTAGCTACTCACCAGTGTTGGCAGGTTAGCTATTCACCAGCGTCGGCAGGTCTCACCAGCGTCGGCAGGTTAGCTACTCACCAGCGTTAGATTGACTGAGGTTAGGGTTAGGGTTAAGGAAAGGTTTAGGCATAGTTTTACTGAGGTTAGGGTTAGGGATAAGGGAGTTCGAACCAACGACATGTTTCCATTCCTGAGATATTGCATTCAAAGGTTGGGACAGACATGAGATCCCAGGGACCTTGACCTTTGACTTTTGACCACCTACTTCTAATCGTTCCATTCTTTAGTCCAAGTGCATATTTGTGCCAAATATCATGACATCTGAAGGTGTCCCTGAGATATCACATTAACAAAGTTGGAATGGATGGACGGAGAGACGGGCAACAGACGGACGGACGGACGGACGGACGGACGGATGACATTCTTGAGATGTGGATGAGATGTGGATGTGTTTATGATGATACATTCTTGACCAAGTTCCTCTTGAAAAAAGTCATGTTTGATCTCAACGAGACAGCCTGGTTATGTAAATGTTCCATTGAGAAAATAAAAATAAAAGGTGAAAATGTGATTTTGTAAGGCCAGGCTGTTGGCTGTTTGGTTTAAACAGTGGGGTACCCAGCACTTTTCCAAAGCAGCCCACGCCATCCCTGCAGTGAGAATCTGCCAGAGATGTACGTGCCCGCCTGCCAGCCATCCTCGCTCGTTAGCACTGCCTGCACAGACCAACATGGCACAGCTAGGTGACCAGGGTTTAACAAAGGCTGATAACAATACCAAATGTTTTTCTCTTTAGTTTCTCTTGCCGGCCCCCCACCCATCCATCTCTCGGATTCCCTCCATCCCTCAATCTCTCTCTCTCTCTTTCTCTCTCTCTCTCTCTCTCTCTCTCTCTCTCTCTCTCTCTCTCCCTCTCTCTCCCCCTCTCTCTAAGGGGTGAAAAAGAATCAAACCTGATAAATGCTTGTTCAATTAAAATATAGGCCTACTACAGTAGAATAAACTAGTAAGACACCTCAGGGCGACAAGCGACGATGTCGCGCCATGTCTTGGCCATCTTGCCAGTGATGTATATCGCTATGGGATATGGAGACCCCTGGTACCCATATATGGAGATCCATGCACTGTATATGGAGATATGCTGTGAGAGCCCAGACATGCTTACTCAATTATTCGTTATGTAAAAGTCCTGTGACGTCTATGACATCTGACATCATCATACATACAATCTCTTTTATGCCCATACATGGAGATGTCTTTAGAACCAGCCACACAGATATGGGCTGTCTTGACCATCTGTCTTGGCAATATATGGATTCTGTTAGTGTGGTATGTGGCCAATGTGGCCTCCATATATGGGCATTCCCATATGAAGTCGCGTTAGATATGGGCTTAATATTGATGATGACATCTGGGAACTCCATACACGTATGGGCATAAAAGGGATTCTGTTAGTGTGGTTCCCCTGACATCACAATGAAGTCAGAGCATAATGTCAGAGCGGCAAACCCATAGACCTTACAGGCTGTACCCGTCCAGATGGACGGACGGCCATATACGGACAAGCTGTAACAGTTCTGATAGTAAACTGCAACCTGTGCATTGCATTCAGTCATAATCGAAAACTTAAAAACTTGTTCAAAAACTGCAAACCAAACAGTTGTGCTTTTGCTGAAAAAAATACTTCTTCTTTTGTGTATCATCGTCCTTGATGATTGGCGGCGACATTTTATTTCACAAGATTTCTTGTTACGGGAGGCCGTGGGACTGGCTGTATTTATACATAAATATTTATTCAAATGTGTTTAAGGGTATCTGCTCTGTTTTTACAATGGGTCTATCCGCCAAGAGCAGTACAGTGGAGACAATGCAGGAATACACATACTGTATGATTGATAGCCTTTACAATGGTTGTATTCCATCGGACAACCTCTTCCTGTCACAACAGCTCACGAATCCTGCTGCTGTGTTTGCACATTGCTGAACTTCACCCAGCACATATGGGAGTTTTAGCCATGTTTTCAAACTCTCTTAGGGTGTTTATAATCCGTCGGAACAGAAGTATGTGTTTCTGATGTCTTGGTACAGTTGGCAGGTAGTTAGAAAGTGCAGCTTGCTTTCCACCACATCTTGTGTGCAGTGGATGCGTAGTCTAGTCTAGTCAGGTCTGGGAGCCAGGTCTGCCAGGGAAGGCCTTTATCAATGGAGAGGCTGATGGGCTCACTGAGTCTGTACACAGTCAGAGATTTACTTTGTTTTGGATCATTCACAGTGCTCAGGTATTCTGCCGTTGTGTGTTCTCTGTTTAGGCCCTGCAGATAGCATTCAAATTTGCTTTGGTTTTAGGTTGATTCTTTCCAATGCGTCAAGAGAGTTTTCTTTTTGTTTTCTTTTCTGTCTAGCGGCTCTGCTTGAGTCCCAGAAGCAGCTGGCAAAAAAAGGGCATCTCTCTAGTCTCTCTGTAGGTGAAGGCTCAAAGAGAGTGTCTGGGTCACTTTCTTTTACGTGGAATACAATTTAAAATTTCACAAACACACATATTCATTTGTATTGATTTAAGTTTGCCTATAGTTACAGATAGATACAGTACAGCATTCATTCAACAGTATTCATCAGAATTTTAGCTCAATAGACAAACAAACTATACTATTAAACAGGACCATGTTTTCATACCACCTTAAGCTTTATGCCTAGATGGTTCAGTGGTTTCACCCAGATTAAAATAGAGAAAACATGCGCTCTCCCATTAATGCAGTATTTCAATTTCTCTAGAGCGGCAGCATCGGATATCAAAGATTTCCACAATTGAATAGACGGAGAGTCGTCTCCAACCCACTTTGTCAATATTGCTTCCCTAGCTAAAGGGCTTACCTAGCTTCTAATGAATTGGACTATTTCTTTATGCACCTTCAAAGAATCTGAGATACTTACTAATAAATATACAAGAGGATTAGGGGCCAATTGTTGCCCAATAACCATGCTAATTTCTTTGCATATTGCCTTCCAGAATAATTGGATTTTTATGCACTCCCACAGATGTGAAATCTGGTTCCAGTTGTTGTTTTACCATCAGGACAATTTGTGTAGACGCCTTCTGTACATTTACGTATACTGGGATATGTACACATTATTTACAATATTATATTGCATCTCCCTATATCTGTTAAATTAGATTGAAATTATTGAACGCAACACAAGAATTCTTTCCCATGTTTCATTGTCTGTCGTCACATTAAGCGTTTCTTTCTTTCTTGTGGATGCAAATCAACTAGAATTCATTTTCTTATATATAGATTGCTGAACTTGCAGATATTTCTAAAAATCCTTAATGAGTACAGTATATACCAGTAAGACTCCCTAATCGGGAGATAAGCGACCGTCAGGTCGCAGCGTGATTTTAGGCCAAAATGTGTAGAAGTGTGGAAAAATGTGATGGTGGCGCTATATGGGACAGATGCATGTTGATGAGATGAGTGTAGCCAATAGCCATACTGTGTACCGATTTGCGTGATTTTAGGGCAAAATCTGTAGGAGCAGTGTCCAAAAATGTGTTTCAAAAAATCGGCCTGAAGGTGGCGCTAAATGGGACAGATCCATGTTGATGACATCAGTGTAGAGCAAATGTGTACCGATTTGCGTGATTTTAGGGCAAAAATTGTAGGAGCAGTGTCCAAAAATGTGTTTGAAAAAATCGGCCTGAAGGTGGCGCTAAATGGGACAGATCCATGTTGATGAGATGAGTGTAGACATACTGTGTACCGATTTGCGTGATTTTAGGGCAAAATCTGTAGGAGCAGTGTCCAAAAATGTGTTTGAAAAAATCGGCCTGATGGTGGCGCTATATGGGACAGATCCATGTTGATGACATGAGTGTAGACATACTGTGTAGCGATTTGCGTGATTTTAGGGCCAAATCTGTAGGCACAGTGTCCAAAAATGTGTTTTAAAATATCGGCCTGAAGGTGGCGCTAAATGGGACAGATCCATGTTGATGACATCAGTGTAGAGCAAGTGTGTACCGATTTGCGTGATTTTAGGGCAAAAATTGTAGGAGCAGTGTCCAAAAATGTGTTTTAAAAAATCGGCCTGAAGGTGGCGCTATATGGGACAGATCCAAGTCGATGACATGAGTGTAGACATACTGTGTACCGATTTGCATGATTTTAGGGCAAAAATTGTAGGAGCAGTGTCCAAAAATGTGTTTTGCAAGAATCGGCCTCATGGTGGCGCTAGAAGAGGGCCATGTGAGAAATGAGGGGTGGGGTCTCCGCGCCACCGAGGCGGACGAATAGGTACCGGCCCCGGCTCTCCCGGACGCTCCTAGCCCGAGTTACGGCATTTTATGTGAGCTGCAGTGTAGGGGGTCCTCCACTGGGGGCGTCACCACTTTTGCATCCGTTCTGGAGCACCAGGAGTCTGTGGTCCCCGGGAATTCCCCGTGAGCAGCCCTGTTGGGGTGGTGATTTGGTCATTTTTGCACATTTGGTCATTTTTTACACCCGGGGGTCCCCCAGGGACCTGGGGGGTCCCCCAGGGGTCCTTGTAGTTTGGCAGGCACGGAGTATGTGTGCAAAATTTGGTATGGATCGGGGCAACGGTTGCGGAGATATGAGCAGGGCAAAAGTGTGACGTGTGACGTGTGACGGAGGGACGGACGGACGGACGGACGGACAGACAGCCGGTGGAGGTTTTGGTAGTAAGTGCGACCTGACGGTCGCAATTATACTGAGTTTTCAAATATTCAAATGTTTTATACTTCCCACCCAGTATCAAAAAGATCATTACACTCTTTACCAGCTGATCTACCCACCAAAGGTTGAAAGCATATTTAAATGATGAGTTTCTTTGAACATTTTCCTTAATCTACTCCATGTGTTAATGACATTGGTTTATTAGGGAATAGTCTTTAACTACCATAGTATGTGGTGCTTCACTCAATCGTGTCTCTATTTCAAACCACGGTAATGCAACTTGTTCAATAACCCATAAAGAAATAATTCTAGCATGCATTGACCACACATTATTTTCCACCATTTCCTATAGGGAGTTGCTCTCTTTTTAGTTTTGATAATCCGTGGGTGTCTGCTTTGCACGCATTATTCATAGGTTCTGTGATGAAGTATAATATTTTAAGTCCTGCTTGATGTTCCTCTTGATGCAGTAAAAAGCCCTTCTTTACATATCTCTCAGGCCGTGCACAGCTTGGTTCAAGTTAACTGTGGTGCTGATGTTTAGGCTGAGGTGCGTGGGCTATCGTATAGAATACATTTATATTTCTTGCGATGGAGACTGGGTCTTTTTTGGAATATCATACAAAATGATATTACTTATCACATAATATCACATATCGTCGCTGTCGGGCAGAAACCTCGCATCTCCAATGCAAGTTTCAAATTTGTAAGTTTTTCTGTAAAGTAAAGCCCTGCTTCATCTCACAAGACTATTGCACAAAACTAGTGAAAATAGCTGATCTACAAGCACTTTGTGTGCTTGTAGATCGGCTATTTTCACTAGTTTAGATAATTTTTAAAACAATAAAAACAAAAAGAACGGTTTTGGACATACAAGGTTTCCACCCGACAACGACAATATGATAGTGTGGCCTTTCCTCCAATCATGATCGAGTGGGGGCGGGCCTTGGGTGTGCATAAGGCCCGCCCACACTCTATCCTGATCGGAGGAAGGCCGTCTACCTACAGGGAAAACTGAAACTGCTTTTTTTCTCAGGGGATAGAGCGGAGGTCCTTACTGTATATGGACCAAACATTCTTTTCAGAGGGACAACCAGTGGTGTAGCTGTTGCCCTCTCTCATTAAATGCTTTGACAGGTAGGTGAGGGACTTCAGTGTACTGATGATGCCATGGCTCTTCACACTGCCCTTTCTCACCTGGGGGAGAGTAACTGTTGTTTGTTGTTTGCTGTTGCAGCTATAAGCTCGACACCAAGCTGCAGGGATCTGGGCCTGCACCTGACCTTGTGTAGCTGGAGAGTGGGTTTCCTGTCAGACCATTGCTAGGTGGTGAGCATGGGCAGGGCAGCACCACATGAGAATCACTGATCCTCAGGGCTGCGTCCTCTCCTCTACTCCCTGTACAGACGCGACTGTGAGGCTACGCACGACAGCTCCGACATCTTCATGTACCGTATAGTGATGACACGATGGCGATGGTTGTCATTGATGATGAGCCAGCCACAGGGACACGGTCAGATCACCGACACAGTGGTATCATTCTCGCCATCAACATCAATGACACCTCAACATTACTACCAGTAAGACTCCCTAATCGTGCATGTAAAAATCGGCCTGATGGTGGCGCTAAATGGGATAGATCCATCATCCATGTTGATGACATGACTGTAGACATAGTGTGTACTGTGTACAGCTTTGCGTGATTTTAGGGTAAAATCTGTAGGAGCAGTGTCCAAAAATGTGCTTGAAAAAATCGGCCTGATGGTGGCGCTAAATGGGACAGATCCATGTTGATGACATGAGTGTAGACATACTGTGTACCGATTGGCATGGAGTCCACTACAAGTGCTTCTCAAGTGTTTTATTTGCAAGGACCCCCATAACTCTGACAGTGTACAAATGGTTGGTTCCATTTGTACACTCTTAGAGTTACAGACCGGTTATGGTCATTCAGGGCTATCTCTTTATGTGTTTCTGTTAATATCATTACTTACAGAGCGTGCAAGTACTGCGTTCGGCTGCGTAGGTAGCTTGTGTGTGTTTAAGCCAATGAGAGACCAGCATTCCTGGTGATGCCAGCCAGTGGTGATGTCAGAGACCAAACAATTCAAACACCTCTTGGCGCGTTCTGCTGGCGCACAAGTAGGCCATGTACCGATGTCTTTGGTTGACATTGGCACATTTCACTCAGGTTTTTTCATCTCACTCATGTCACTTTGGCTGCTGACCTCACTCAGCAACAAAATAAAAATAAAATAAACAAAAATTAAAATAGAACAATTCAATTCACAGGAGGCAAGCAGTTATCACCCCTCGATGTGCACTGCAATGTAGTTTTCAAATGCACTATTTGCAGATGCTTTTTGAGAGTAAAAAACTAAAAAAGAAGAAGAAGACATGCATGACATGCATGATCTGGGCAGATTGCCCCAGGAAATGTGCCAATGTGAACCAGAGACATCGGTATGGCCTACTTGTGCGGATGAGCAAGTTGGCACCTCGAACTGCACACCTCGAGTGCAGTTCTAGTTGTCCACTAATTTTGTAAATGGAAATGGAATTTTGACAAAAATGTCCACCACAAGCCAACATGGCAAAGACCCCTGGAGGGAGAGAGGGATTGGGCCAATTTGGGGGAGGAAGAGTGGGAGAGGTAGGGAGAGTGGATCGGGGAGGGAGGAAGTTATCAGGCAAAACACGCATTGCGCCGTCGCTTCTTCTTCTGTTGATGTGTTTACTCTATCTTTGACTCGTATTATTTATTTAAAATGGAACTACGTGGGAAGCTTGCACGGAAGCATTTCACCCACTCCTTTAGACCTGTTGTAAACTTGTGATGTGACAATAAACTGCAATTGAGATAAGCAACTACCGTAATTGGCCTCGAGAAACAAAATCCAAACAGATTTTAATGAATATCTCACTGCCAGCAGGGCTCATCATGATGAGGTCCACTGAACAGATTCCAAGGTGAGGCGGTGCCGGCGCGTTGGCGGGAGTTAAATCAAGGATTCTCATCATTAATTAACAGTCGAGTCGATAAAATAGTTATGGGGAGAGCTGAGTGGGCGTGACGTGTCCTAATTCACATGTTTGAACCTGACACCCACCGACGGAGATGTCAAAGGAGTAATGGCTTTATGGCAAGGTCGTTCCTGGCTCCTGGCAGTAGCCTACTACAGTACCCAGAAATAACCAGACCCCTAATAGAGCGCCCTCGTCTTGCCAACAGTATAGCCTATTGAAGGTCTTCAACAGGGGGTCCTGGATCCCTAAGGGGTCCTCAGAGTTACTACAGGGGGTCCTCCAAATCTCTGAGTGATATATATATATTTTTTGATATTAACCACTTGAGCCCTAGCGTCCATATTCTGAGAAATGTAGCCGAAAATAGCAGATCTACATGCTCAAAATGCCTCGAGGCCTTGTGAGCTTGTAGATCGGCTATTTTCGGCAAAGAGGTTTGGTGTAGAGGAGAAAAAGTGCAGACTAAGTATAGAGTTAAACTAAGGTCAAATGTATATTAAGTATTGACGGTTCAAGTGGTTAAATATCTGAAAACACAAGTTGACATGAATCCAAAATACACTGATGATTGTGCTGTCAAACAATGAAACTATGTGGTATCTTTGGGTTGTGGGGCTCCCTGGCTCATCTCTCTTTCGAAGGGGTCCTTGGCCTGAAAACGTTGAAGCCCCCTGGCCTACTGTAAAAGTGTTAGTGCTCTGAAACTCAGAAAATATGTTTGGAGAGACAACAAAGGAGTTTAATTTCCCATGGTTGTGCTATTCCAGTGTATTAACATATAACATATTATATATAACATATAATATGCTATGAAAATGTATTTCAAAATAAATCTAAATGCACTTAATAATACATCATGTACTACTATGCAGACGGAGGGCCTTACTTTGAATAAGCTCAAAATCTGTACAAATGTGTACAAATAGTATGTGTTGCGTACTACTTGTGTTCTTTTATTCTTATACAGCATACTGTACTATCAGGGATATTCCCATTAGGTACTTATATTGATATAATCAATCATTCATTCTTTTATACCACATGTTAAATACAAAGGCCATTGTAAAGTGCTATCGGACAAACCATCCAAACATTACCTGTCTCCTCAATTTGTAACTGTGGCAGGAATCATTAACCTGGACTAATGAGACCTAATAACGGTGTGTAAACCATTGTTCTTTAATGATCCCCCACCTCCCTGCAGAGTTAGCCTGTTGTTGGTTCACATGTCTGTCACTTTCCGTTGGCTTCATCCAGAGTGTTATTGAAGGTGATGTTGAAGGCTCTTATTGAGGCACTAGCTGTGTGTTTGGGGAGAGCTTGTCTCAGCTGACCCGCGCTAAGCCAGAGTTATTAAAATGGTCGCTCCCTTCCTTTTCAAGTCAAGCTCGTCCCTCTGCTCTCGCTCCCTCTGAGCCTCACTTCTATTTGATCACTTTCTCTCTGGCTTGACAGCTCCGCCACATTCTGCCTTATTTCTCTTTCTTTCTCCTCTATGGTCGCTCTCCTTCTCTTTTTCCCCTCCCCTATCCCTGGCCACTCCTCCCCGCCCCCTCTCTGTCATCAAGTCGCCCTCAACACTCTCTCTTTCATGTCAATTTACCTGTCCTTTGTTGCCCGAACTTGTCATTGCCTTGTAACGTGGGATAGTGTCTCCGGGTCCTTTGGTGGAAGGAGTGAACCCTTGTCATATTGCTTCTCTGACTGGGAAGTCTCTCTGTGGCTCAGAAGTGTCTATTCTGCCTGTCTCTGAGTGCCTCTCCCCACGGTGTGGGGGTCTAAAGCCTATACTCCGGCAGTGTTCCCAGCCAGCTCCACCTAAAGCCTATACAGGCCTACCAGCAGAGTATTACATACACACACTGTGGCATTGTGTTTCTGATGCACCTCCACGCGTTATGCATGTATGCCGATTATTCTCAAGCTGCATTATCAGCACAGCATTAACAGTAGAAAATAAATGATCTAATCATTTTGTGTTTTCAAGGAGAGAGATTCGTCCAAATGAATTGGTCATGAAAGTTTCTATAAAGGGGGGAAAGGTGACAAAAAACAAACAAACTTCAAGGTGAAAAGGTTTTAACTTTCAGAATAAATTCACCTCATAATCTGACCATCCAGTTTTATATGAAGAAATCATGGAAACTGTGTTCACACAGGAGGCATAACACTGTAGTCAGTCACGGGCATGCAGTGCAGGTTACAAGCTCCAAAACATACAGTAATTGGCAGACTAATGAGCTAAGCATAAAAAAAAACAGGCCCAATTATTATGAAGACATGTTGCCAAAAGCCAAACACATTTTCTCCAATGTATAAATGGATTATGTAGCGTGGCAAATAGGGAAGCGAAGGACTGTCATCATTACACACAGACAGCTTCAGGTCCTGGTTGGCTCCCTAGAGCTGATCATACCGTACTTCTGCTTAAGAGTGAGCTCTAGTGGTAGAACAAGCACAGTGAACTACAAAATGGTGCTGCTAGTGGCAGCATGCTGTATCCATAGTGGAGTGAGTCTGCTCTGTTTAGAATAACCTATACCTGCTTGCATTGTGCTGCGATAACAGAAGGGTGGATCTGAGATTATGAATTCACGAAATGTGAAGAATGTTCACAATATTTGAAAGATATTTGGCCTACTGCAGGGGTCTTCAACAGGGGGTCCAGGACCCCTAAGGGGTCCTCAGAGTTACTACAAGGGGTCCTCCAAATCTTCCAATCCTTTTTATATTAACAACTTGAACCCTAGTGTCCATATTCTGAGAACTGTAGCAAAGAATAGCAGATCTACAAGCTCACAACGCCTCGCGCTGCGAGGCGCTGTGAGCTTGTAGATCAGCTTTTTTCGGCAAAGAGATTTGGTGTAGAGTGGAAAAAGAGCAGACTAAGTACAGAGTAAAAGGTCAAGTTTATTAGGTAATGACGGCTCAAGTGGTTAAATATCTGAAAACACAAATTGACATGAATCCAAAATACACTGGTGATTGTGCTGTCCAACGATGAAACTATATATGGAATCTGCGAAAAGGTGGGGGTCCCTGCTTCATCTCTCTCTCGACTAAGAGGTCCTTGGCCTGAAAACGTTGAAGACCCCTGTTCTACTGTCAACGTGCAAAAGACATTTGAGGCCAATGGTTTGCAAGGTTAGCAGCGCTATACAGAGGGGCAGGCACACCTTGCCTTCAGCCTGACAGAGATAATAACATCACTGTGCCACCCACCATAGACCCCCACCAATTTGCCTAAAGACAAACCAGATCCACAGATGACACCATAGAAACAACACTACACACTGCGCTCTCCCACCTGAAGCAGAAGAACCCCATGAAAGAATGGCGTTAATAGATTATAGATCGGTGTTCAACATCAAAGTCCCCTCCAGACTTGACACCAAGCTGGGGGCAGCAGTGACCAGGTGGTAGAGTGGGATCCCATGGCTCCCCTGCCCAGAATTAGTGTCGAAGTGTCCTTGAGCAAGACACAGATTTTTGCTCCAGATGAGCAGGTTGGTTCGCTGTGTGAATGTAATGCGCCTTGGATAAAGGCGCTATATACCGGTAAATGCACCATTTACCACTTTTGAGTGGTGCTCTTGGAAGGAGCTAAGCTCCAACATCTGGCTTTGTCCGGGCTCTGAAGCGTGGCCTACATCAGGCCTAGATATGGCCTACATCTTGGCAAAAACGGCTGTTTATTGTACACCCAGGGTCCCATTGGCCAAGCTTCGCAGGACACGCTGTGATTGGCCAATTGGCCGCTTAACAAATTGAACTCATAAATAACAACACTCACTTCACACTAGGTGTACATTTTAGTTTACCAAGCTCAGAAACCTAGGGCTCAACCCCAGCCTGTGCGGCTGGATCAAAGCGACAGTGACTGTGACTACAGATCCCATATAGCCTGTGGCAAAGACACTTCCTAATGCTGTGGTTCTCAACCCAGGGGGTTCCCAAATAAATTTGGGGGGGGTCCCCAGATGATTAACTCAATGTGCAACATTGTTTTCTCACTCAACAGCAAACAAACAAACAAACAAACAAACAAACAAACATAAAGTTTAAGTGTATAGAGGGTATATGCATGTTTCTAAAGTGACAATTTAAGGACTTTTTAATACCTCTAAAATGACAAATGAAACATTGGCCAAATTGTCAAACATTAGGGGCAGAAATTCACTATAGAACTGTGTTATACAAAATGTAATGCCTCAACTCTTACAACTCTTAGTGCTCGTCAGGGCGGGGGGGGGGGGGGGGGGGGGGGGGGCATATGCCTGTGGTCAGTGGTCAATGTCAATGTGCATGTTCAGATTGATTGGTCAACCCACTGAGGAGATAAATGGATGCGGGTGGATGCTCCACTTTCCTGCAAACCTGCTGAGAACTAACTATACTGTAGACATGACAAAGGTTAGATTGAGAGCAGCAGCAACAACAAAAACAAGTCTAATTTTCCGTCACAACATCCAGTAACCACAAGACAATGATTGGAAATGACTTGGGGAGAGGATTCTGGTTAAGGAAATGGTACTTTAATGGCTCTTGCAAAGTGCTTAGTAGACAGCAATATGTCAATGCAAAACAGTAATGTACTGTGGTAGCATGGAGATTGCACTAATGAGGATGTTAGAGCCAAATAAATTGTCCGCTTGTATTGCAGCCGCAGCTGAAAGCCCCTTTACAGCACTCAATTGGAAAAAAAGATTTGATCACTTTAACAACTATGGGTGACAGAACATACAGTATTATAAGGTGTGCATTCAGTGTTGCTACTGTATATGTGAGTTTGGACCAGGAGGAAGGAGTTTAATGTTTTGGACAAGCCACGAGATCAGTGATCACGAAAACTTGTTTTAAATCTCTATTTAAACAAACATACCACTGGTCTGACATGTTTAGCCCATTGCATGACTTGCGGTGATGGTGCACTTGATATGTATCTTTAGTTATTACCCGGCTTGTTTGAATGCTTGATTCTGATTGGTCAATCGCTGAAATCAGAGGTCTGATATTCCCCGATAACAGACCGCCCCGCTCTATAACAGACGGCTGCCTAATCAAAGGCTCAAAGCACCTGCTGCAGTCCAGCTGCACTGCGTGAACCTTGTGCTGTAGCCAACATGTCAGCCATGTAAACACACACACACAGCGACATTTACAACTAAACGTTGCTCTCAAGAATGTTTAAAAAATATATTTTAAGCGAGAAATAGACGACGTAGTATCAGAAAATGGATTCTATCTAATCAGCACTTCCTTGTTTTCTAACGCGACTGTGTCGCGCTAGGGGGGGCGCCCAGCGCAACACTTGTGGAACACTTCCAGCCGTCTGTAAACAAGGAAATACTTTGTTTTGTTTTTAGTTTTGAGTCAAATTATTCATTTTATTTAGTAGCCAGGTAATATATATATATATAACAGACCGACAGTTATCAGGCCGAAGGGATCATAAGTAAGGGATCATTATCCCTTACTTATCCGGGTGCGGGGTAGGAGGCAATTCATCAATAGTTCTCATAGCTATTTGATGCTGCGAGCCACAAAAGCAAAACTATTCATCCCACATCTCCGCTTCTTCTGCTCCAATGGGGCTTTTTCTCGTCATACAAATTCCATGTCTGTCTGTCGGTCTGTGTGTGTGTTTGTGTCTCTCTCCTTTCTTGCACTGCTGCCCGCCTTTGCCGTTTATTATTCATGTTTATCATCACACCAAGAGTGCTATTTGCTACCAGCATCATGGGTGGATTGGCAGCAATTTAGAGCTGAGCTTTACCGTAAACACTGAAATGGATCTCACTTAGGCTTACACATGCAATCACAGTTGTGCATTCATAGGGCCTCACACAAACAGGCGCAAACACACACACACACACACACACACACACACACACACACACACACACACACACACACACACACACACACACACACACACACACACACACACACGTGCGCACGCACTCACGCATGCACAAAGAAGCTTAATACACTGCAAACAAACACCCATACAGTACAGATGCACACATCTCATTGATTCTCCCCATGCCACCCACACAAAAATCGTCACATGTAATATTCTCTCCACACAGCAGCAGTATCGTATAGAAATAGCCACGGTCACATGCACCGAGGTGCGCAAACACACACTTTCTCACAGGGATAAGTTCTGGAAATGTTTCCCCTTGCTATTCACACAGCAATATAACCCTAGTAAGCATGAAAACACACAGAGAGAGAGAGATAGAGAGAGAGAGAGAAAGAGATAAAAATGACTCAAAGGGGATCAGTTCTGGGAACGTTTCCTCTCGCCTGTCTTCAGATCACCATTCTGGGTTGTGGGCTTTAGCTTGTCAAACCCAGCCATCTAGCTCCACACATGGGGATATAATACATGGCAGCAACAATGCAGCAAGCAATCTCAAATCTACGGGGATGCCAATTAGCTTGGAAATGATCATTGTGTTGATTGAAAAGGCACTGTGGTTATAATCCTCCGGAGTAGGATCTGGTACAAACTAAATAGTCGAAATGTATAAATAAAAACGAAAATAAATACACAGACAAGTAAGTAAGTAGGTTGGTGTGGCTTATTGTCGGTATCAGCCAAAAGCGATTCAGTGCGCAAGACCCTTGGGAGATGGATTGCTGAGGTGGAATGCAACACCTACCGTACAGTACCATCAGCTCCTCCGTCTCGAAGCTGTGTTACTCATACTGTATGTACGCCAGTGGTCGGGATTGATCTAAACCCTGGACGTTGTGGTCCAAAGGTGAGTGCTCCACCAACAAAGCAACCTGAAAACAAGAACAACATATAATTCATGCAGCAGGCAAACAAACATAAAACATAGATATGTGCTTTCAGTTAAGTCTGACCTCCTTCAGGATTCATCGCAATAAAATGTTTATTCCAGCTTCTATCATCGTCATCATCATAAGAGAAAATGTGAGCATGATAAGACAGCTACAGTGTAGGGATGGGACGATATGAA
Source organism: Nannobrachium achirus (assembly GCF_963921795.1). Taxonomy (NCBI): domain Eukaryota; kingdom Metazoa; phylum Chordata; class Actinopteri; order Myctophiformes; family Myctophidae; genus Nannobrachium; species Nannobrachium achirus. Next base: position 23,153,493 of record NC_137814.1, on the reverse strand, counting down.
CATTTCATATCACGATTATTGTGACAAAAGAAATCGCGATTTACGATATTATTACGATAATCAAAATCCATTATTCTGGGGCGGAACATTTGCCAAAAAATAGCCGATCTACAAGCTCACAGCGCGTCGCGATGCGTTGTGAGCTTGTAGATCGGCAATTCTTTGGCAAAGACATTTGATAGAGAGTGAAAAAAAGACTATCAAGTATGTATATCATAAGTACCTTTTTACCAGTACCGGATATGCAGCTTGGCAAATAAAAGGTGAATTGATCCCAGTGCATGACAGAGGACGATATCACGATAAATTAAATCTCCACGATACGATTATTGTGAGTGTTTTTTATCACGATAAACTATAATAACTAGTCCTTACCCGTTCAAAGATATGCGCTCCGAAATGATGTGCAGTGTGTGGGTTATGGGGTGTGCACTGTGCACACAGTATATGAGGGATGGAAAGTAACTTTAACTGGTGCTTGCATGATAATATGTAGGAGCATCAATGTAAGAAATACCCGTTTCGTTTAATGGCTACAGAGATACTGTGTATCGATCTGCATGATTTTTGGACAACATCTGTAACCCCCCCCCCCCCCCCCCGCCCACACACACACACACACACACACACACACACACACACACACACACACACACACACACACACACACACACACACACACACACACAGAGCTGGTTAAACATTTTGCCTCATGCTAGATGCAGAATAGATATGCCTCATTCTAGATGCAGAATAGATAGTAGATACACCATAAAAATGCTAATATACAGCATATGATTTGTGAAAGTGACAAACGGGCTTCACAGTTATGTCAGGTGTGTTCATATGCTTATGGTGATGCGATTTCAGATCAATTGCTCCAGCCACTGAGGAGAAACGCTGTGACAGACACTCAGACAGACAGACACTCACTCAGACATTCCGAAAATTATATGTTAGACTAGCCCTTACCCGTTCAAAGATATGAGCTCCAAAATGATGTGCAGTGTGTGGGTTATGGGATGTGCACTGTGCATACAGTATATGAGGGATGGAAAGTAACTTTAACTGGTGCTTGCATGATAATATGTAGGAGCATCAATGTAAGAAATACCCGTTTCGTTTAATGGCTACCCCCCCCCCCCACCCCCCAGCCCGCCCGCCCACCCGCCCACCCGCCTGCGCACACACCCGCCTGCCTGCACACACACACACACACACACACACACACACACACACACACACACACACACACACACACACACACACACACACACACACACACACACACACACACACACAGAGAGAGCTGGTTAAACATGTTGCCTCATGCTAGATGCAGAATAGATGTGCCTCATGCTAGATGCAGAATAGATAGTCGATACACCATAAAAATGCTAATATACAGTATATGATTTGTGAAAGTGTTAAGTGACAAACGTATAGGTTCCGGACGGAACCATGTTTATTTAATACCGGAGGACAAGGTCCCCCTATGGGATAACAGCGCCATCTGGCGGTGCAACAGAGTAAAACTCATCTACTCCCGTACGAAAAATGTCATTTGTCGGAAGGGCTGTCAATCACAAACGAGGGCACCGCCCCCGAGTGTATATAAGCCCCCTGGGCTATCATGACTTCCTCTAAAGCCGCACCTCTGCGCCCGCAACTAGCGAACCGAGGGGCTTTATTCGGGGGACCTTGTCCTCCGGTATTAAATAAACATGGTTCCGTCCGGAACCTATACGTTTATTGTCATACCTCCAGACAAGGTCCCCCTATGGGACTCATACACTCCCCGAGAAGCCATGAACCGACAAGACTGTCGTGCACACCGACCACACCCGGAAGGAGGTCTCGTCAACCGACATGACCCCTCTCAGGACTGGTCCGACCCAGGCCCACAGGGCCTGGGCGTGTTCAGACAAAAAAGAGACCCTGACAGACCGAGGCCTGCCTTATGCACTAAGGGCAGATACAGGTCCGCCTTATAATACTACAGTAATATAAGGGAAAGACTCAGGGTCCCCCCCCAGGTATCCTAGAGACAGTAGCATGCTGTCCCAGGAAGGGGAGAGAGCCGCCCCACTACATAGTAGGCGGGGCAGCAGCACCCAGAACCGTATGCGCCATAGCAGAAGGCGCAACGTCCAGGTGATAGTAGGTCGCAAAGGTGGACGGCGAAGACCAATCCGCCGCCGCACAAATCTCCTCAATGGAGACACCTTTGGACAAAGCCCAAGAGGTAGACACACCCCTAGTACCGTGGGCCTTAAGTGCCTCCGGCACTTCAGACCCAGCACGGGTGTAAGCCAACCTAATAGCATCCACAATCCATCTCGACAGAGTGGGTTTGGACACCGCTTTTCGCTGACGGGCATTCATGACCACGAAAAGCTGAGAAGTAGACCTGCTGTCCACCGTCTTGTCACAGTAGGCCTTCAGGGCCCTAACTGGACAAAGACAATGAAGACGCCTATCCTCCTCCGATGCAAACGGAGGAGGATGGAAAGCCGTCAAAACAACAGGTTCCTTCGGGACCACTCGGTTCTTAGGAATAAAACTCAATTGAGGTTTAAGAAGAACCTTGGAGTCATTATTGAGAAACCTCATACAATCAGGGCTCACAGAGAGCGCATGAAGGTCGCTCACACGCTTAGCCGTAGACAAGGCAAGCAAAAGAGCTGTCTTGAAACTTAAATGTTTCAAAGAGGTCCTCCCAATCGGTTCAAAGGGTGCCTTGCAAAGGCCCTCAAGAACCACTTGTAGATCCCAAGCAGGGAACAAAATTCTAGTCACAGGTCTTAAACGGTCGACACCGTGTATGAACTTGACCACCTCAGGGAATTTAGATAGGCCCATGCCTGACACCCCCAGGTGACAGGCATCAATGGCCGCTAAATAACCCCTAAGCGTAGAGAACGCCAGACCAAGGTCCAGGCGGTCCCGCAAGAAAACTAACACCTTTTGGGCTGGAGCCAAGTGAGCCACCACAGGTGGCTCCCGTAGCTCACACCAGTCCCAGAAAGCATTCCACCTTCCATCATATACCACCCTAGTGGAGGGGGCTTTAGCACTCTGAAAAGTAGCTACAACCGCCATTGAGAAGCCTGCGGCTAGCAGGTTCTCCCTCTCACAGGCCAAGACCACAGGTCTAGGGCCTGGGGGTCGGGATGGAAGATATCGTCCCCCGCCTGGCGCAGCAGGTCCCTATGCAAGGGGAGCTGCCAGGGGGACCGGTAGAGCAGTGGGGTGATCAGAGACCTCCACACTCCCCTGGACGGTGCCACGAGAAGAACCTCCAGGTTGGAACTCCTGATCCTCTCCAGTGTGGGAAGGATCAGTTCCAGCGGTTGGAACGCATAGAGACGGCCTTCCGGCCACTCGTGTGCGAACGCATCCACCCCCAGAGGCGAAGGTCCCCTCACTGAGAAGTAGAGGGGGCACTTCGCGTTCTCCTGGGAAGCAAAGAGATCGAACCGAGGTTGACCGAACCTGGAGAAGATCTGTCTCACCACCGCATGGTGGAGAGACCAATCCTCGTAGCGAGGCTCCCCCTGGACAACAGATCGGCGCCGCCGTTCTGAAGGCCTGGAACATGGGAGGCTCTGAAGGACCTCAGGCGCGGTACGCACCAGAGAGTCATCTCGCGCGCCCGCTGATCCAGCGTGCGCGAGGAGAGGCCGCCTTGTTTGTTCGGTTCGAAATACTTGTGAGCCAAGTAGATCGCCATTAACTCCAGATAACTGATGTGGTACTCCAACGTGGCCGGGGCCCACAGACCCCTGGCTGAGCGCCCCTCGTGGGTGGCGTCCCAGCCCGAGCGGCTGGCGTCTGTGGTGATCACCTTGCGTGACACCACCACGCCTATGGAGACTCCACTCATTAACAACGCCTGGTCCCGCCATGGGACTAGCGCGTCCATGCAGGCCTGGCTGACCACCACTTCCCTGCACCCTTGCAGGGGAGGAATCCTGAGCGCCAGTGTCCACCGCCAGAACGGTCTCATATGAGACCTGCCCAGGCGAAGAAGTTGCACCGCTGAAGCCATCAGCCCTGCCAACTTCATACACTCCTTGTAACTGACCACTTGGTCCAATTGAAAGGAGCGAAGACACGTCAGGAACCTGTCCACCCCCTCCAGAGAGAGGCGGGCAGACATCGTGGTCGAATCCAGAGGTATCCCCAAGAAGGAGATCTGCTGGGAGGGCGTCAACATACTTTTGCCAAAAAGACGTTGAAAACCCAAGGCCTTCAGGTGGGCCAACACCAAGTTGGTGTGATATCCCTAATCCAGAAGGGATGCAGCCCCCCCCCCCCCCCTTTTTTCCGAACTAGGAAAAATTCGAGTCCAGAAACCAAGCTGGTTCAGGTCTCGCAAGAGCTCTACTACAGCACCATTGCATAGTACCGAGCTTATTTCCTCACTCAGAGCCCCTGCTTACCAGCGCGGGCTCGAGTGTAAATACCCCAGCTGGAAGCGGGGGTGGTTCAAGAAATGCAATCTAAGGCCACGTGTTACTGACGTAACACCCATTGCTCGGATTGCACAGTCTCCAATGTTTATCAGAATACCATCAAGGGTATTAAATAAACAAGGGTTCCGTTCGGAACCTAACCGTTTCACACAACGTGCTAACGTGCTGTGAAACGAGGGAGAAACTTCCGTATCCGGGAAGCTCCCCTCCTTATCCGGTGACGGCCGCGCCAACGGACGTGACGTCAACATGTTGAACGGTGGTGGAAAGAGAAACAGAAAGAGCATTCTGCGATATACGGTTCGTTACGTAAAAACATTTACCCCAGCACGGGGAAGAACGTGTAAACGTTTAAACCAGATCTGAGGCCTTTAATAGTTCCTTGCAGGGAAAATTAGGCCAACTCATAATCCCACACACCGATAGTGAAACACTTCCTGTCCTGCACTAGAATCGACACTACAGTGCCGTTTAGTGTAGGCAGAGGAAAAATGCACATAGGAGAAACCGCACCACTGTGAACCGCAGTTAACATGGGTGGGAACCTCAGCATGTCTGCAACCCATTCTGATTGTAACCTGTCTGCATGACTGCATGACTGGGAAATCTGTTATCATGAGTGAGTAGAGAGCCCTGCATGGGCTTCATACACTGAGTGGTTGCAAGCGATAAGAGGTTGTCCGTGCAAGTGTAGGAGTGAGCAGGCCACGCTTGCTCAAAACACTCTTTTTTTTTTTTTTTTCTTTTTCTTTTTAAGACTTTGGGGACAAGGGAGGCAGTAACCATTTTCATTATCCCTGCATGGAATAAGGAAAATAAATATTAGCGCCTGGGGGAAGGAGGTCCCTGTGTAGTCAGGGACCCCTGTACCCACAGTCCAAGGTCATTTACGCCACCTCATCCCACAGGTTCTGTGGGAGGAGTCCGGCTCAGAGTCCCTGAAGAGTGTTAAGATGCTGTACACAACACTCCATACTCCTGTTCTGAACTGAACTCGGCACGACAGTGCCGCTCAGTGGAGACAGAGGAGAATAGCACAGAAGAGAAGCTTTGTTACTGTGACTAATAGCAAAACAGTGGAGCCCATTGCAAACCAGGGAAAAACCTTTTAATTGTCACCAGTCTGCAGGACTGGGACAATAAGTAATCCTTTGAGTGAATAAAGAACCCTGCATGGGTCTCTATACACTAACTGGCTGTAAGCAGAGAGGAGGGTCCTTTGTGCTAGGGACTGAGAGGTAGGTAAACAAAAGTTTTGTTTCGACTACCATACTCTTACTGATGACATGGGAAAAAAAACACTGGGCAACAGAGATTTTCATTCTCCCCTGCGTGGGACAGAACTCAAACGTCTGCATTCGGGGGGAGGAGGACCGTGTGCCGTCACGGAACCCAGACCCCGTGGAGGGCTAGGCCCTCAACCCTTTGTCATCTAACACACCCACTTCCCACAAGCCTTGTGGGGAGAGCTGTGTTCAGTGCGCTTGGGCGCAAGTAAGTGGTCTCCTTGAGCCCCACCATGTGGAAAAAACCACAGTCCGGGTGCCGCAGACCCAGGCCCCCTTCCACTGGCACAGTGGAGGGGAGAGCGGGATGTACTGGGGCGCCGCCGACCCATTCCCCTCCTTCTGCATGGAGGAGGGGAGAGAGGGGGTAGAGGCGGAGGTGGGCGGAAGGATGCAGGGTCCTCGTGGAACCGAGGACCTGCAAGACTCACTTGTAGGAGGAATACTGGGAGAAGAGCCTTCAACCAATTCCATCCCTCCTCATCCTCACTCTCAATTCATCCCCGCCTTTAACAGCGTTGTTCGGAGGCGTGCCACCAGAACATAGCGTGCCAGGAAGATCCGGGCTCAGCCAGCATGGCCGAGAACGAAAAATCCAAGGGGAAGGAGGAGGAAGTCGCCGTCAGTCACCCCCAGCGTGGGGGCAGCCAGGCGGACCAGTAGGTTCTCTCCCCTGAATAAACGGCGCCAGCCGTACCAGGGAGAGAGGGCGGGAACCGGCGTCGCCGCTCGCCGCCCCCGGCGTGGGAGCGGCCAGGCGGGGTCCCTCGAAGTTGCAGACGCCAGCCGTAGGGCACCAGCGGCGCGCTGGAGCCCCCAATAGGCGTCGTGGCTGCAGGCGGGAACCGGAGCCGCCGCTAGCCGCCCCCGGCGTGGAAGCGGCCGGGCGGGGTCCCTCGAAGTTGCAGACGCCAGCCGTAGGGCACCAGCGGCGCGCTGGAGCCCCCAATAGGCGTCGTGGCTGCAGGCGGGAACCGGAGCCGCCGCTAGTCGCCCCCGGCGTGGGAGCGGCCGGGCGGACTAGCAGGCTCTCCTCCCTGGAACGGCAGAGCCGAACCGGCGGGAGAGAGGGCGAGGGCCGGCGTGTGGTCCCGTGAAGCTGCAGAACGCCAGCTGTAGGGCCCCAGCGGCGCGCTGGAGCCCCCGATAGGCGTAGTGGCTGCCGGTTGCGGCCCGGGGCGGGAAGCAGCGCTGTGGCGTACAGCACCGCGAGCCCCGGAGGCAGAAACAACGTGGCGTCGTGGCTGCAGGCGGGAAAAACCACGCCGCTGGTTCAGGTCTCGCAAGAGCTCTACTACAGCACCATTGCATAGTACCGAGCTTATTTCCTCACTCAGAGCCCCTGCTTACCAGCGCGGGCTCGAGTGTAAATACCCCAGCTGGAAGCGGGGGTGGTTCAAGAAATGCAATCTAAGGCCACGTGTTACTGACGTAACACCCATTGCTCGGATTGCACAGTCTCCAATGTTTATCAGAATACCATCAAGGGTATTAAATAAACAAGGGTTCCGTTCGGAACCTAACCGTTTCACACAACGTGCTAACGTGCTGTGAAACGAGGGAGAAACTTCCGTATCCGGGAAGCTCCCCTCCTTATCCGGTGACGGCCGCGCCAACGGACGTGACGTCAACATGTTGAACGGTGGTGGAAAGAGAAACAGAAAGAGCATTCTGCGATATACGGTTCGTTACGTAAAAACATTTACCCCAGCACGGGGAAGAACGTGTAAACGTTTAAACCAGATCTGAGGCCTTTAATAGTTCCTTGCAGGGAAAATTAGGCCAACTCATAATCCCACACACCGATAGTGAAACACTTCCTGTCCTGCACTAGAATCGACACTACAGTGCCGTTTAGTGTAGGCAGAGGAAAAATGCACATAGGAGAAACCGCACCACTGTGAACCGCAGTTAACATGGGTGGGAACCTCAGCATGTCTGCAACCCATTCTGATTGTAACCTGTCTGCATGACTGCATGACTGGGAAATCTGTTATCATGAGTGAGTAGAGAGCCCTGCATGGGCTTCATACACTGAGTGGTTGCAAGCGATAAGAGGTTGTCCGTGCAAGTGTAGGAGTGAGCAGGCCACGCTTGCTCAAAACACTCTTTTTTTTTTTTTTTTCTTTTTCTTTTTAAGACTTTGGGGACAAGGGAGGCAGTAACCATTTTCATTATCCCTGCATGGAATAAGGAAAATAAATATTAGCGCCTGGGGGAAGGAGGTCCCTGTGTAGTCAGGGACCCCTGTACCCACAGTCCAAGGTCATTTACGCCACCTCATCCCACAGGTTCTGTGGGAGGAGTCCGGCTCAGAGTCCCTGAAGAGTGTTAAGATGCTGTACACAACACTCCATACTCCTGTTCTGAACTGAACTCGGCACGACAGTGCCGCTCAGTGGAGACAGAGGAGAATAGCACAGAAGAGAAGCTTTGTTACTGTGACTAATAGCAAAACAGTGGAGCCCATTGCAAACCAGGGAAAAACCTTTTAATTGTCACCAGTCTGCAGGACTGGGACAATAAGTAATCCTTTGAGTGAATAAAGAACCCTGCATGGGTCTCTATACACTAACTGGCTGTAAGCAGAGAGGAGGGTCCTTTGTGCTAGGGACTGAGAGGTAGGTAAACAAAAGTTTTGTTTCGACTACCATACTCTTACTGATGACATGGGAAAAAAAACACTGGGCAACAGAGATTTTCATTCTCCCCTGCGTGGGACAGAACTCAAACGTCTGCATTCGGGGGGAGGAGGACCGTGTGCCGTCACGGAACCCAGACCCCGTGGAGGGCTAGGCCCTCAACCCTTTGTCATCTAACACACCCACTTCCCACAAGCCTTGTGGGGAGAGCTGTGTTCAGTGCGCTTGGGCGCAAGTAAGTGGTCTCCTTGAGCCCCACCATGTGGAAAAAACCACAGTCCGGGTGCCGCAGACCCAGGCCCCCTTCCACTGGCACAGTGGAGGGGAGAGCGGGATGTACTGGGGCGCCGCCGACCCATTCCCCTCCTTCTGCATGGAGGAGGGGAGAGAGGGGGTAGAGGCGGAGGTGGGCGGAAGGATGCAGGGTCCTCGTGGAACCGAGGACCTGCAAGACTCACTTGTAGGAGGAATACTGGGAGAAGAGCCTTCAACCAATTCCATCCCTCCTCATCCTCACTCTCAATTCATCCCCGCCTTTAACAGCGTTGTTCGGAGGCGTGCCACCAGAACATAGCGTGCCAGGAAGATCCGGGCTCAGCCAGCATGGCCGAGAACGAAAAATCCAAGGGGAAGGAGGAGGAAGTCGCCGTCAGTCACCCCCAGCGTGGGGGCAGCCAGGCGGACCAGTAGGTTCTCTCCCCTGAATAAACGGCGCCAGCCGTACCAGGGAGAGAGGGCGGGAACCGGCGTCGCCGCTCGCCGCCCCCGGCGTGGGAGCGGCCAGGCGGGGTCCCTCGAAGTTGCAGACGCCAGCCGTAGGGCACCAGCGGCGCGCTGGAGCCCCCAATAGGCGTCGTGGCTGCAGGCGGGAACCGGAGCCGCCGCTAGCCGCCCCCGGCGTGGAAGCGGCCGGGCGGGGTCCCTCGAAGTTGCAGACGCCAGCCGTAGGGCACCAGCGGCGCGCTGGAGCCCCCAATAGGCGTCGTGGCTGCAGGCGGGAACCGGAGCCGCCGCTAGTCGCCCCCGGCGTGGGAGCGGCCGGGCGGACTAGCAGGCTCTCCTCCCTGGAACGGCAGAGCCGAACCGGCGGGAGAGAGGGCGAGGGCCGGCGTGTGGTCCCGTGAAGCTGCAGAACGCCAGCTGTAGGGCCCCAGCGGCGCGCTGGAGCCCCCGATAGGCGTAGTGGCTGCCGGTTGCGGCCCGGGGCGGGAAGCAGCGCTGTGGCGTACAGCACCGCGAGCCCCGGAGGCAGAAACAACGTGGCGTCGTGGCTGCAGGCGGGAAAAACCACGCCGCTAGCCGCCCCCGGCGTGGGAGCGGCCGGGCGGGCTAGCAGGTTCTCCTCCCTGGGACGGCGGTCAGCCGAACCGGCGGGAGAGAGGGCGAGAACCAGCAAGTAATCCCGTGACGTTGCAGCCGTCCGCCGTAGGGCACCAGCGGCGCGCTGGAGCCCCCTATAGGCGTAGTGGCTGCAGGCTGCGGCCCGGGGCGAGAAGCAGCGCTGTGGCGTACAGCGCCGCGAGCCCCGGAGGCAGCAAAGTCCGGTGGAGGGAAAAAACCAGGCAGGCCACAAGGCTAGTGGAGGCTAAGTGAAGGAAGCACAAACAGCGGGCACCGCTGCGTGCCCACAAACCTGCCAGGAGAGGCCCGTAGCCCTGGTCGGCGAGACCAGGGCGGCGGGGACAATACGAGAAACACCGGACAAACAGTGGAAAATCCTAGCCAGCTAGAAGTAGAGACAATAGCGACACCCAAGCTAGGGCGCGCTAGCAATCAGTGCCCTGGGTGAGGGCCTTCTAGCATGAGGCTACCAAACAAAGGAACGAGCAAGCAAGGCCACTTGCTAACACTCGAAGGACTCACCACATGAAGCAGCCTGCGGGATCATCGAAGGAAATTCCGAGGGTGGGTGTCCTCACCAGCGATAAGTCTCCAGCATCCAAGCACACTTCCAGGGGAACAAGGATAGCAGCATGCTAGCCGAGGGCCGTGGAACATCGATAGCTTGAAGCTAGGCTAAGCTACAAGAGGCTATCGGACAATAACAAGCTCAGAGAAGAAGCTGGAAACTTACAGCGAGGAAACAGGTGAGAACGCCGAAACTGTTGAAGAACTGAAGAATAATACGTACAGGAGATATTCTATAAAGGCCAGTGGCCGACTTCCTAGCCGTCGCTTTAGGCTAAAAACTTTACAGAATTAAATTATATGGCTGAGTTCGCGACACTCTAGTTGCAGGTGCGGAAGAGGAAGTCATGATAGCCCAGGGGGCTTATATACACTCGGGGGCGGTGCCCTCGTTTGTGATTGACAGCCCTTCCGACAAATGACATTTTTCGTACGGGAGTAGATGAGTTTTACTCTGTTGCACCGCCAGATGGCGCTGTTATCCCATAGGGGGACCTTGTCTGGAGGTATGACAATAAACGGGCTTCACAGTTATGTCAGGTGTGTTCATATGCTAATGGTGATGCGATTTCAGATCAATTGCTCCAGCCACTGAGGAGAAACGCTGTGACAGACACTCAGACACTCAGACATTCGCAAAATTATAGTATAGATGTGTATGGTCCCATCCCTACTACAGTGTGGTAAAATGTAAAGACTATGGCTGTAGCCTTCACCTGCCTGTAGCGCCTTGTGACCTCACAATAACCTGACTCAGTGGGATGACGTCTCCCCGTATGAACCATCAATTTATGACGACGATGCCTCTCAGCATCTCATATCAACAACAGAGAGATAAATGTTCCACACACTGCCTGTCCTGCCCAGGGTCATTTCTCATACATACTGTACGTAGATAGATTCTAGCGTCATTCAGCAGAAAGAATCTTAAAAAGGACTGAATATAAAAGATTTTTTTTCTAAGGCCAAACAAAGACAATAGTTTCATAACGTCTTTGTTTGAGGCCACTCAAAGACAATACAGTAGTTTCGAAGGTTGACTTCGAAACTTCCCATAGGCATCAGCCAGAGACTGATGCCTTTCACAGCAGGCCTTTCACAATGTGAACAATGCTTTTCCAGGAATGCAACAGTCTTGTTATAACATCGTTTGTCAGAGTGTGTGTCTGTCTGTCCGCTTGTGAGCAGCTAATCTCCGGCACTGTTGGACCGATCGCCATGAAACCTGGCAATCGTATGCACGCATACTCCTTGGAGGCCAAGTAAAAACCACTGTCCCATATTACTCACATTGGCCTGTTATAGCGCCACCAGGAGGCAGATGTTTGCTTTTTCTTTTTTTTAATTACTCTTAAAGATTTTGTCAAGATAGCACGCCTATCGGTACACATTATGTCTATAGTCATGTGATCAAGATGGATCTGTTAGATATTTGGACTTCCAAAATTGGCCCATTTTGAACAAAATGCCTCAAATCATAAAGGCAGTGTCTGATTCCTGTGAAACATTGCTGGCCACTGGCCCACAATAACCTACCTGCTCTGTGAGGAGCAGATTTATCTACCGTAGTTAAGATGTGTCTAGACTCAAGGGGTGGATCTTCACCTAGTTATCTCACATAGTACATACCGGTACACAGCTGAAAATAGTCACCATTGTGCTCAACCAAATCTTTGTAATGACTGTATATTAACACATTAAACGCCCACGTGGTGCCCACGCGCCAATCTCTTTGATGTTTACGTGTGCCCACGACGCGTTCGATGCGTTGTACAGTAAACTATACTGTACTGTAGCTACTGCACTTGGCTACCACGGTGATGAAACAAACTCCATTTCCCAACATGCAGCGCGAAATTACGTCACCCGGACGTGCTGTCTGTCTCGTTGACTTCCTGTTTAGCGGCTGCACAAAAATGCTGTTTTCTCCGGATTCTCTTCCTTTTTTCTTTTTTTTCTCAAAACGGCAGCCTCTTCTACCGGCCGTAACACAAACACTGTGGCTTAGAATTGATAAAAAACGGTCCTGACTGAAAGAAAAGATTTTTGCGAAATAAACAGGACATACTTGGATTACATTTACTCGGATTACTTTTCTCGCCAGTACTTCGAAGGTAGGTAAAATGGCGGGTTGCCATGGGCACCAGCAAATTAAACGTCGAATAATTCTGGGCACCCGATGTGTTAAAGGTTTCCACCTTACGTACATAAAACTTGAGCCCTTTCACTTGAAGAGCCTGCATGGCTGGAGTCAAGTTTATAGATGGAACTTCATGGTTATTGTCACATCAGATGTTTACAGGTATAAGACGGTGGGTATTGTCACCCACAAGTTTACAGGTGTAAAATAGTGGGCGAAATTATTTTCTGTACAAGCTCCCAATGATTTGCAGTTAATATGCGCAAAAGCACAAACACATGAAAGCACTTTCGAGTAAATTCTTTTTTGATTGGAACTAAGTAGTGAGTCAATATCTTTGAACATGCACTACAGTTGCCTAATGGATTAATGTGTAGGCATTACTCTCTTTTGTATTCCCTTGCCGTGCAGCTCTGGCAACAGTGGGTCCATGACAAACTATTTAACTTTCATTCCTATTAGTTTCAGATATTGAAAAGGCATTCTCATATTCTGCATCTCTGGATCAGTTTGCGTAGCGATCACAGTGCCCACCCACATATAAGCTCCAAAATAGAGATGAGCTTTTACCTTGATTGTGCCATCATGTTAATTTGTTTGTTTTTAATATGAGAAGCTTGCTTTAAATGCATGGGATTTTCCAATCAACTCAGAAAATGGGGTGCGTATATCCAGCATAGAAGTTATAGGTATAAAGAATAAAATGGTTCGCACATCAAAACCAATTAATACATTAGGCTATGTTCATGTCTGTAGGAATCACTTCTACCAATGTTTACTCAAACCGTACAAGTAGAAGCACACAGGGAAGTTAAAACCTATAGCACAATGTCTTAACCTATAGTAAGCCTCCAATGATTCTTGGACACATGTGGAGCCACTATTTTCCTTTCAATAACAATCTAAATATCCATCAGATGTTAAACATGCCAAGAGACTAACTCAACTGTGAAATGGCCATAGGGTCAACATAATTGGAAGTGTTCATGCATTCTACCTAACAGATTAGGAGAAATATCTGTTGTTCATAACACTAACCATTAACCAATCAATCAATCAATCATACAGTATGTGCATGTCCTGGGAGGTGGTGCTTGATCAGGGGTGTAGTTGTCCCGATTTAAAATGAAGCAAACACGGAACTGAAAGTTCCTATGATTGGCAGCTATAGTTGTGCTGTTCTGGCACCAGAAGCAACATGCTCTCCATGCTTCCATTCATTTCCCCCGAACTTTTACCTTACATTTTCGTACCTTAATAAACATTGTCATAAATACTTTATGGTTCCTGTCGCTAGTTCAAAGCCTCGTTTTAATCACCATGATTTGTGTTTTGTTGAAAATATGGTCCAATTCATGTTATATTTGATGTTATAGCAGGGTATGCTGTAGGAGGGGCTTGTGATCATAGGCTTGATGATTCTTCTTTGTGTGCTTTATTTTCGGCAAGCTCAAGACAAGGTCCCATGTATCCCTGCGGTTGCACGTGACCTTTGGCAGCCCTTTGGTACCATTAAAACAATGATGGCGGCACCCATACAATGGCCAAAAAAGCTTCATTTGCGCAGCATAGAAACCAATAGCTTTCCACCGTCCATATTTTTTGTGACTGTCAAGTCACAGTTACTATCAAAACCTCCACCGGCTGTCTGTCAGTCAGTCTGTCTGTCACACGTCACACGTCACACTTTTGCCCTTCTCATATCTCTGCCACCGTTGCCCCCATCCATGCCAAAATTTGCACACACACTCCTTGTCTGCCAAACCACTACCTCCAGGGACCCCCGTGGCTCCAGGGACCCCCAGGGACCCCCTGGCGCCGCCGCCAAAAAGTGCAAGAATGACCAAACGACCACCCCAACGGGGCTGCTCACGGGGAATTCCCGGGGACCACCGACTCCTGGTGCTCCAGAACGGATGCAAAAGTGGTCACGCCCCCCTAGTGGAGGACCCCCGCCACTGCAGTGCACACAAAATGCCGTAACTCGGGCTAGGAGCGACCGGGACAGCCGGGGCCGGTACCCACGTGTCCAGCGCCGCGGCGCGAAGACAGCCACCTAGCGGCGGACCCCCGCCACTGCAGCCCGCTAAAAAGGCTGTAACATGTGACCTGACAGTCGCTTATCTCCAGATTAGGGAGTCTTACAGTCTATGTGCTCGATACAAGGTCATGGGCTCACTTTAATGTTCACCCTCCTGGACTGGAGCATGAATGCACTCCATGGCAAATCCGCCCATCCCAAACTTGAGTACCGCTCCCTTCGATTTCAATATCTTGTGTGCACATGAACATTTTAGACTAATGGTGGCGTTCAAGGTCACGTGGCACCAAAATCAGTGGGAGCGCGGGAGGTGCACACCAAATTTCACGGCAACCCATGCAGTCGTTTCTGGGCTATCCTGTTTGGGAGTAAAGATAAAATAACAAACATTAGCCACTTTGCTGATGGAATTTGGTTGTTATGCTGTAACGCTGGATGACAAACTTCTCATAATGAATCCTCTTCTGGCAACAAATGTATTTTATTTTCCATACTTCTAACACAAGCACAAGCTTGGTGAGAGCAACATAATCCCTTGCATCAACATGTCTCCAACCATCTATCTGCTCACTCTGTGAATCATCCACAAACAAGAGACATTAGAAGCCTGTCTGTCACTCAGCCTCTATCTGTTGGCTTTCCAGTCTGTTCATAGGGGGAAAGAGTAGCGGCTTTCCCATCAGCAGCTGGCTGTCATCATGCTCTGCCGGTCCCTCGGGTAGAACGTACCATACATATCCGTCCACTTTCCCACACCACCAACCAACCAATGGCTGGAAATGAGTCATGTGGTTAGACTCAGTATCTATTTGTAATTGATCGTCTCAACGATTACCGTGGTTTGGCACCATCACTGAATGATGTCAGTTATGTCGTTTTTTCTTTCATATTGGGAAGTGTTGTATGGTATCAATTCTCACTGCACACTCAAAGTACACTTGAGAGAGTTGAATGAGCGACTATATATTGATTAGTTGATTAGTTATTTAATGAATTAGTCCAGGGGTCTTCAACAGGGGGTCCGGGACCCCTAGGGGGTCCTCCGAATCTTTGTGCGATAGAAACTTTTTTCTCCATTTTGTGAGAAATGTTGCCAAAAATAGCAGATCTACAAGCTCACAACGCTGCGAGGCGATGTGAGCTTGTTATTTTCGGCAAAGAGGTTTGGTGTAGAGGGGAAAGAGTGAAAGTTTATTAATTATTGATACGGTTCAAGTTGTTAAATGTCTGAAAACACAAATTGACACGAATCCAAAATACACCATGAAAACAATGAAACTATATGGAATCTATGAACAGGTTGTGGGAGTCTTTGCTTCATCTCTCTCTCAACTAAGGGGTCCTTGGCCTGAGAACGTTGAAGACCCCTGACTTAGTCTATGATCAGTCATCTGTGCACAATATTACAGGCACAACAACACATACAGTACAGGCAGATATGAGTGAGTGGGTGTGGATTAGAATACCCCCTTCCCTCCCCCGCATTCTCACACTCCGAGGCTTTCAGCTCCTAATCCCACGTCTCTTTGAGGGGGATTTCAATCAAAAAGAGGGTTTGTCTCTTCAACAAGTGGAATATATCCTGACTTTTGAATCATACTGTGACCCCCAACCACCACCACTACAACCACCATTTCACGCACACACAGCACTGGCCAATCACACAATGCCCTCAGGCACACCCACACAACTAAACAGGCAGGTAGGCAGGCACGCACGCACCTACTCTGTGTGTGTGTGTGTGTGTGTGTGTGTGTGTGTGTGTGTGTGTGTGTGTGTGTGTGTGTGTGTGTGTGCGCGCGCATGCGCGTGCGTGTGCGTGTGTGTGTGTGTGTGTGTGTGTGTGTGTGTGTGTGTGTGTGTGTGTGTGTGTGTGTGTGTGTGTGTGTGTGTGTGCGTGCAGGGTTGTACTTGCAAAGAAAATGTAGCCAGTAAAAAATAAAACAAGTTTTACCATTGATAACTAGACAAGAATATTGAGCCTATGAAATTAGGAAAAGGACAACAGAATTTTGGCAGTACTTTATGCTGATTCGACTTGATTATTTTATTGTTTGACGTTATAACTTATTTGTAAACTTGATGAGGGCAAGGGGAGAATGTAATCCAGCATGTAACCCCCATAATCCCCCGTAATCCTGATTCGACTTGATTATTTTATTGTTTGACGTTATAATTTATTTGTAAAATTGATGAGGGCAAGGGGAGAATGTAATCCAGCATGTAACCCCCATAACCCCCCGTAATCCAGCATGAAACACTCGGCTGCGCCTCGTGATTCCCAACGCCTCTCAGCCGGTGTATACTACCCCGGTAACCACTCGCCTCTTGTGGCTTATTGCTTTATTAACGTATAGGCATTACATGTGAACCCTCTCTCTAGTATTCCCTCGCCATGCAGTGACTCCATGGTTCCATGGCATCAAAAATGCATTGGAAGGATAAAAGTTTAAATGGCTGCAAGCTGTTGAATACACCGTAGAAGGCATAGATCCCTCGAGCAATGATGGTGACACATTCTGCATTGCATCGCAACTGTCTGAAATTGCATTGAGAGGAAAGGAGAGCAGGGACATGCTGTGCCCCTGATTCAGCCCGGGAAAAAGAGTTGGAGAGGCCCTCATTGCGCGCTATAGAGAGAGAGATCTCTCTATAGCGCTGCTGCTACTCAAAGATTTGCCATTTCAGATCATGACAAGTGACAAGACAGTGGGCCAATTACTGTACATGAGTTATATTTCGTCGTTGTCGGGTGGAAACCTTGTATGTCCAAAACCGTTGTTTTGTATTTATCATTTTAAAAATGATTCAAACTAGTGAAAACAGCTGATCTACAAGCACACAACGCCTCGCACCGCGAGGCGTTGTGTGCTTGTAGATCTGCTGTTTTCACTATACTTTTGTGCAACGGCCTTGCATAATGAAGCAGGGCTTTGCTTTGCGAAAAAAGTTATACATTTGAAACTACAAGGTTTCTGCCCGACAGTGACGATTTACTTTGTTGGCTGCCCAGCCCCCAAAATGGAACGAAGGCCGACATTTTATTTTTAATTTTTTCCTAATGGCGGCCTGGACCGGCCGGGAATGAACCGGCCGTTCGGGAGTTGTCCCGCTTTTCCCAATGGCCAGCACGTCCCTGAAGGAGAGCATTCACTGAGTACATCATTCCTTCATCAGTGTTTGTCGTGACACACAAGCATGCCTTCGTAGAGGTATAGGCAGCACACACACACACACACACACACACACACACACACACACACACACACACGGAGCGGTTTTTCAGTTATCTGACACACCACGAGGGAGGCACAGATCTGCTTAATGCCTTGACGCAACGTCCCGCACAGAGGAGTGATCTCCGGCGTGTTCCCAACCACTGACTCAATTAACGGTAAGAGAAAGCCGCCAGTTTCCAAATGTCAGCCCTAAAAAACACTTCCCCCGAAACCAATTACTGGAGAGTGAGAACGCCTAATTCCTCCTGACACGTCTGGCCGAGCAGAAACGCGGACAGGAGTTGCGATGAGGGATCGAGGGGTTCAGGTCGTGGTCTTCTTCGCCCTCCGTCCATGCTCCAACTGCTGTCACTGTGCACTGACCTTAAGCTATAAGCCAAGAGGGGCCGGACTCCGATGCTCCAG
The DNA here is from genome assembly GCF_963921795.1 of Nannobrachium achirus. NCBI lineage: Eukaryota > Metazoa > Chordata > Actinopteri > Myctophiformes > Myctophidae > Nannobrachium > Nannobrachium achirus. The sequence goes on along the minus strand of NC_137814.1, from coordinate 23,135,354 downwards.
GGGCTTTAGCATGCCGCGGTTGTCCCAGTCATCCATCAGATTTTTAAGGTCAGACTCCATACAGTACACCACCAAGCCATTCCATTAAGAAGCAGGACACGTCCACAACCATGTGCGCATGTACGTATATGCGTCTCGTTTTGTCTGGAACAAGCAAGCATGTCAGGCGTACGGGCCTGCCGCCCGCCTACACCCACACAAAAAACAGATATTTCTTAAAGCCTGGTTTTTTACTGATCATCAAATCGTACTCGTAACATATTTGCTAAATCCAGCAGAGATGGGAAAAGTACTCACATTCTGTACTCAAGTAAAAGTACAAGTACTTGTGAAAAAAACTACTTTGGTAAAAGTAAAAGTACTCAACTAAAAACTTTACTCAAGTAAAACGTAAAAAGTACCGGATTTGAAAAGTACTTTTGAAGTAAAAGTAAAAGTATTTTACCGTATGTTTCTGTGCAAAGCCAATAGAATTTGAAGGATATTAAATTGAAGTAGGACTGTCATCTAAGGGGTAGCCTACTGTCATTTTAAAAAGTAATCTTACAATACTAGTTAATATGTTTATGATGTCATTGTGAGAATGTGCTATAGTGTTGTAGTCGAGTCCACCTAAAGTGTCCAAGTCAAGTCCAAGTCCTAGGGGGTTCGAGTCCGTTTTGTCTTATTAAAAAAAAGGACAAATAAGACTTGGACTTGGACTAGTACAATATCCCAAATCACAGACGATAATTATCCAGTCTAATATCATGATATGGATACAAAAATAATATGAATTAAAAAAGAATTATAGATTATAGGTCTACTACTGTAATCTATAACATTTTTAAACATTGCTGTTATAGCTGTGTCATTGTAATAAAGCTGCATGATTATGGCAAAACTTATATTATCAAACAAAATCTTATTTTAATATTTTTTAATAAAAGCTAAAATAAATAAATAAGGTTTCCCTATTCAAACACATAGCAGTACGTGCATGTCTGCATTTCATTGTTTAAGGTGAGAAATGTACCTTATGTCATTAGTCTGATGCCTTCAAGTATATGCAAAGCAAAAAAATACCCCATGTTACTGCTTCAAGTTGTTTTGATTCGTTTTAACCTCTCTACAGAGACTTACAATGTTACACTTCTCTCTATTGATCAGTGCACTTTAAAACGTTCGGACGAGGCTAACGAGTTGTAATAGGCTACACCTGGAAAGACAAAAAGAGAAAAGACGTCAATTCTTAATCCAGCGGTAAGGGTGGATTAATGATCACAAAGGCTGTGTTTGGAATTGGAAGCTGTGTAGGCCTACTGTTTAAATAAGGACTTATTTATTTGGGAACATGTCGAGGATGTCCTGCAGGCTGCAGGTAAGAGGAAAGCAGAGAGAGTTGTCTGTTGGCGAAAAAAGAACTTTTGGGAACTTGCTTGCTGCTGCTGCTGCTGAGCGGAGGGGCTCTGCGTGTGTGCCTGTGTGTGTGTGCGTGCGTGCGTGCGACCATTACCATTAAAACCAAAGTAACGAGCCTGTTTTGAAAATGTAGCAGAGTAAAAGTACAGATACTTGTGTTAAAATGTAACGGATAAAAGTAAAAAGTACTCAGACAAATAACTACTCAGTAAAGTACAAAGTACTGAAAAAAGTACTTTGTTACAGTAACAAAGTATTTGTACTTCGTTACTTCCCATCTCTGAAATCCAGTGGCCACCATTTTGAGGTTGGTAAACTTTTAAAATGATCCCCTGGTTAATATGACTCATGCCTTAATAAATAAATAATAAATGCCCTATGTGACTAAAATTAGAAATGAAAAACACCTTCAATATTTTATTTCTTTTAGAAATAGTATCTTTCACTCAATAAGGACCGCTCCCATCGCAAGTTGATGATGTGTGGTCCAGCAGCCCTATGGAATGTATGGAATGCATGTGCTAATAAAAAAGATGAGCATCAAAGCAGTATTTTAATTACTTTTTATTAGCACGTGAAGTAGCTCAAAGTGGATCAAAAACTCCATATTCTAATTATTAGGTCCATATTCTTAAGGTTAGGTACTGTAAGAATGAACAAGCTCATCTTTATAAGTGTGACTGGACAAACAGCTATGGTCATTTTCACCCTTTGAGCCTATTCGTGGCTCTTTTCAATGTAATGATTGACAGAATGGCTAATATAACCTACCCTGAACATGTAAGTGTGTGTGTGCACCCGCTGCCTGGGTTGGGGGCTGCGGCTCTAATGCTCCAGGAACCGTTGTACTCTGTCTGTGCCTAATAAACTGATGGAGGAACACCTGTCTGCTTCTCTCGTCTTCTCTCTCCAGCACAAGGGCTAAGAATTATGCACAGCAACTTCGCACTCATAAATTCAGTCTAATACCGGTATGTACGTCAGAACTCTCCGTTGTGGTGTTACAATCTTTATTATACAATTGAGCAAAAGCCGCATCCCACTTCCAAGCCCATTCACGCCTACTTTGCATCCACTCCAACTCAACTTCAACTCAACGGTAGGGAGAACGTACGGAAAAATACCGCCCACCTCTATGCCGATTCGCTTACCGGCCCATTCACTGCAGCCGAGAACACAGCCTGACCTGCAACGCATCCTGCTCCCCCCTCCCCCTTCCCCCCTCCTCACACACTCAGTCACTCTGAGCAGACAGCAGAGGGGGAGACCTCTCGATAGAGAGAGGCTAAACTAAAGCTGCCTGAAAAAAAGTTGTTTAAACAGCTTGGAAACCATTCGCTGCCACTGTCCGTCAGTCTGTCTGTCTGTCACGTCACATCACACTTTTTTGCCCCTATCCATGTGAAATTTTCCACACACAATCCTTGTCTGCCAATCCACAACCTCCACCCTTCCAGGGACCCCCGCAGCTCCAGGGACCCCCGCCAAATTTTTTAAAACACATTTTTGAATACTGCTCCTACAGTTTTTGCCCTAAAATCACACCAATCGCTACACAGTATGTCTACACTTATCTCATTGACATGGATCTGTCCCATATAGCGCCACCATCAGGTCGATTTTTTAACACATTTTTGGACCTAAAATCACGCTGCGACCTGACGGTCGCTTATCATACATTCATAAATACATACAGTACATACTGTATAAATGTATCCGCCTTATTCCACCTTTATCTATACATTTCCACAACAATATACAGACAGAAATGGCATATTTTGGACATAGTTCGATTCGTGATTAATCATGATTAATTAATTTTTAAGCTGTGATTAATCTGATTAAAAATTTTAATCATTTGACAGCCCTAAGATGGATACATAGATAAAGATAAAGATTGGAATCTCGGAATCTCCATATCAGTTGCATCACTAACAATAATTAAAAACTAACAATAGTCATAATAATAATAATAATAATAATATCTAGAATTTACATAATACTTTTACAGTTCACTACAGTAAGGCACAGAACAGTACCATAAAGTACAGTACACTACCATACAGTACAGTACAGAAGATACAGTACACTACAGTACAGTAAGGTACAGCACAATACAGTACAGTAAGGTACAGTACACTACAGCACAGTAAGGTACAGTACAGAACAGTACAGTAGATACAGTAAGGTACAGTACAATACAGCACAGTAAGATACAGTACACTACAATACAGTAAGGTACAGTACAATACAGTGCAGTAAGGTACAGCACAGTAAGGTACAGTAAGGTACAGTACAGTACAGTGCAGTAAGGTACAGCACAGTACAGCACAGTACAATACAATAAGGTACAGTACAGTAAGGTACAGTACAGCACCGTAAGGTACAGTACAGTACAGTACACTACAGTAAAGAAGCGGGGGTGGACTCTAGATGTGAGCGGCCCGAAGGGCCGCGAACCTCTAGTACACTACACATACATTTCATAACTTTCCTAGGGCTGACAAATAGCATCGTCAACTTGAGCAACAAGAGTTGTGCCTATTGAGTGAACGATGAACTATTTCTGAAATAAATGTTTATTTTTTTATTCTAGTTTTAGAGGGCAATTATAATGTATTAAGGCATGCAGTAAGACTTATTCGCCATGGAATATTTTAAGGCAGGGGTCTTCAACGTTTTCAGGCCAGGGACCCCTTAGCTGAGAGAGAGATGAAGCAGGGACCCCCACTACATATTGTATAAATGTGTGATACAGATTTTCATCGATGGAGATAGATTCATGGACATGTTTGACAGCACTGTCATCAGTCTATGTTGGATTCGTGTTATTAGTTAACTTGACCTTTCACTATGTAATTGGTCTGTTCTTTTTTTTTTACTCTATACCAAACCTATTTGCCAAAAATAGACGATCTACAAGCTCTCAACACCTCGCAGCGCGAGGCGTTGTAGATCGGCTATTTTTGGCCAAAGTTCTCCTCAGAATAGGGATGGGAGGGTCCAAGTTGTTAATTTAAAAGAATGATCCTATCACAAAGATTTGGCAGCCCCCCCTGTAGTAACTCTGAGGACCCCCTAGGGGTACCGGACCCACTGCTGAAGACCCCTGTTTTAAGGCTTATCGGCAGCACAATGGATGGTTCCCCATAAGTTTGACACACCAGCCCCAGGATCTGTAAAGTTGGCACTAAGAGACAAACAAATATGGGCCTAACACAAAGAACACTGGCTTTTATTGCATTTTATTTCACCATTTTCATTGCCGGTCTCTGCACCCTATATATGCAGTTGACGTAGTTCTCCAATAAGGGAGAAGAGTTACATAATGTCTGTTTGCTGGTTACATAAGATAAGATGAACTTTTATTGATCCCCGGGGGAGAATTCAGGTGTAAGAATGAAACACAGAAGAAAGAATAAGAACCAAGTTAGATAGATGGACGGATGGACAGATGAACGGACAGAGTGCAGGATTGTGCAGGGCATTTTAATTCATTCATTCATTCATTAATTCGATTAAATTAATTCCCTTAATTTCGATTAATTCTTATTTTTGCCCTCAACATAGGAGGAGAAGTTGCTTAAACAAACACAAACGCAAAAGTATAGTTTGTTTTGAACGTTTAGAAGGAATTCTACATAATTTTAGAAGGAATTTTACATAGGCCTACCGGTAATTATCACCAGACTTTGGCCAGGTGCTACAGATTTTAGGCCTGGCCAATAAAGCGCCGCAGGAAACCCTGGAACCGACCGACGGACGGACGGACGGACGGACGGACGGACGAACAGGCAGGCAGGCAGACAGAAAGTTAAGATAATATTCTGCACAACTTTATATAGGCTATTCTTATATGTATTCTTCTCATTTTATTTTTCCTACATTTAATCTAGCCAGAGTTAGTCATCATCCAAAAGAACAGACAGTACCAAAGTCAAAGCAGGAGTCACAGTAATCCTAAAAGAACAGAAGAGACTGTGCCGGTTCTCAGATGGAGGTCAAGCTAGGTTGTGCTGACAATCAAGGAGTTTGACGCAGGTGGAGAGGATGAACAGGAGGACGGTCGGTAGTGATGCGCGGGTCAGGTTTTTTTTCATAACCCGCACGACCCACAGCCCGCACGAAACGTAACCCGCCCGCGCCCGCCCCGCAGAACAATATACAAATCAACGAATCCGCCCGCCCCGCAACCCGCATTTAAAAAAAAGATGGTATATCATCTCCAGAATAGCTCATCTGTATACGGCTCTTCTAAGTACCCAACGTCGCTTTACAGAAAGGTTTACAGTAGCACAATATTGTCATGGGCTAAATAAACAAACGTGTTGTTCAAATTGGGGTTTAGCCTAAAAGACATTCATTCAAAGACGTTCATTCTCTCTGGGGCATCGTCGGGGTAAGAATGGCGTTTCAGGTTTTATGTCAATCATATTTATACAGCGCAGACAGCAAAAGACGGACAATATTACATTCTGTTGGTTATTGATTCACCAGATTGGAGAGATGATGGGATCATGGGAGCGACTCGAGGTGGACGCATGGTGATTTTCCGATGGCCTTAAAGTCCGAGTGACTTAAAGTCCGAAAGGCTGTTCAATTTAGTAGCCTATATGAGAGCGGAGACACACAGGAGGAGGAGAGAAAGAGGAGGAGAGGCGGCTGACTTTGGATGCGCAGCATGTGATGTTTAAGATGTTAAACTTGGTCTCACACATCATCACACATAGGCCTATGAGTGATTACTTTGTTTGATTTGAAAGCATGATGGATAATAAAGACCTGGATGTTACCTCTTATTGTGTGATCCAGGATGGATGCAGTCAATTTGAAGAAATAATAATCCAGCATGGACAATAAGAAAGCACTGGCCTACGTTTTCATTCACTTCTTGGCTGAAAATCTATTCTATATAGCCTATATGTCATTTTATAACCTAGTTTAAACTAAGGGAGGCGGGAGCTGCTCGACTCTTTTCAGACGAGCGCTGACACAATTCACTAGTTTGCAAATCCCGCCCCATTCTGCCCTGTTACTAGGCTGGGACATTAACCCTGGGCAGATTGTTTTTATAGTGGCAGTGAATGGGATTTTTTATTTTTTCATAGCCTCATTACAGCTATATAAAGTACCAAAGGAAAAACATCTAGGTGATATTAATAAAAAGGGAAGACAAAGGTACAGTAGTTACATTGCAAAACAGGGGGTTTCCCCGAAAATATATGTTTTAATTTGTTTAATCCCAGTGGGACAGAATCACTATTGCAGATTCTTTTATAGTGGAAGTGGATGGGATTTTTTTTTCCTTCATAGCCTCATTACAGCTATATAAAGTACCAAAAAAAACACATCTACGTGATATTAATAAAAAGGGAAGAAAAAGGTACAGTAATTACATAGCAAAACAGTAATTTCCCCCCGAAAATATATGTTTTAATTAGTTTAATCCTCTGGATCAGAGAGAGAATAGAAATCGCGCATTGCATCTTGGGTAGGAAGAGGAGAACTATAATCTGTTCTCCTCCAACATCTCCTCACATAATAGGCTGGCTTTTCGTAATTCTGCCCATTTAAAATATATGTACCCAAACGTAACAAGTTAGACCATTGATAAAGTCCATGTGAACTAGTCTGTTGAAGCTTATTCATTACAATGATCGCAAACGCTATGGTCGCGAGCGGCCTGGCCGTGCTCCGCAGTGCGGACAGCCGGTGAAAGACGGCTCCCACTTTCTCCGACTGCAGAACTCCACCCCCGCTTGCAAAAAGTGAATGTATTTTTCTGGTTGGCCAGTCAGGGAGTCTCATGGACCAATCAGAAGGCTGACAAACGGTGAATTGAGTGCGAGAGCTTAATTGAAATGACCTACATAATATTTGCGCAGTGAACTGGAATTATATAATTAATTATTTGGGAGCAGGTGTGTAAAGATTCTAATCTATAAACATCTCAAACATCTTTTAGGCTAATTAATTAATTGTTTTAATCATGCCAACCTCGATCTGCGCATGAGGGGGGGGGGGGGGGGGGGGGCTGGGCTCTCTCTCTCTGAGACATCGGATTCGGATCTCCGTGCCGTTGGACTTTCAGGCCGTCGGAATATCGAGATTTTGCCCTCGAGGCGAGCGTGGTTGGTTCATTCAGTCAAAAAATCCGTCTCACTTGCGAAAGTTGTGTTTCAAATCGTATCCGTTGACTGGCTGGTTATATAACTTACCCGACACAAAGTATTTAGCTATAAACGGACTTGTGTGGATGACAGAGACACATACGGTAAGTGAAATCCTGCTGAATTGTTTGTGCATTCTTCTGCTGTGCTCACGTTGTGTCAAATGTTGGCAAAATGCGGTTCGCGGGCCCAACAGGAGCGGAATTGGGACGGTCCTCGCATCAAGGAGCGGAGGAGAAACCTCGCTCCTCTCTGGCGCATTTTAAAACATGCTCGCTCGCTCATGCTCGTATTCAAACGTTATATTCTTATTCTTATAGGACTACTTTTATTAAGAATAAAAGGCAAATAAGAACAGGTGATAATTCTTATTTATTTTTTGCACATGAGAGTGGTGATAACCCGCCCGCCCGCCGCCCGCCAATATTGAGTCTCAAACCTTGACCCACCCACCCGCACGCGGGCGGGTTGGCGGGCGGGTGGGGGCACCGGGTCGGCCCGCGCATCACTAGAGGACGGGAAAGGTGAGAGCACAGTTCCTTGGCGCCGGTGATGCCTATTAGAACATCTGACGGTTGCCCTGCAATCGGATGTACTGTCATCTGCTGGTGAGGTAGTCCATAGTCCATACATGGGCAACTTGCGGCCCGGGAGCGAGTTTAGAAACTCTAGGCTTGCAAAGGGAAACCACGCCCCGCACTCATTTTTGAAGCTTGTGATTGGCTGAACCGGAGGTTGGGAGCGCTCCGTTGTAGTCACTTGGACCGCGCGAGGTGTATTATTGATTTCAGCTGTTACTATTCCAAACATGACCTGCTTGAATTCCATCAGTCTATATTAGTAGCTTAATGACCAGTATAGTAGTATCAAAATGTTTTTTTTTCTTTTTATGTCCAATGTATATTTGTATTCAAGTTCATAGTTAACATGAGTATATAATTAAACATGTTTGAAATTAAATCAAAATGTTACATTTCAGGATTCCAATTCAAAAATAAAAACAAATTATTTAGGATTCCAATTCAAAAGAAGCAAAAAATAGCCGATCTACAAGCTCAAAACGCATCGCAGCGCGATGCGTTTTGAGCTTGTAGATCTGCTATTTTTGCTTCTTTTGTATGAGATACTAGAATGACAAAGTAGGACGTAGCAATATGCATTGTGGCCCTGTGGAGTGAAGGTGGAAATATAGTGGCCCTCGCCATCATCAAAGTTGCCCACCCTTGCCATAGGCTAGTATAGGCCACCGGGCTGGTATATCAGAGAGCTTCTCAGCAAGCCGTAGCAGCTCAATGGTGTTGAAGGCACTGGAGAAGTCAAAGAACATGATTTTCACAGTGCTGCGCGGCCTCTATAGGCCTGCAAGAGCTGCGTCTCAAGTCCTTAAATTGGATACTATTTCCTATGCTTCTTTCCTATGTCCTTGTATGTTAGTCCCGCCTACTAACAATAGAACGCAGGGAGTTGGCCCTATCACCTGTGATTTTGTCATCAGAAATGGGACGTCTCCTCTTCTCTATTTCCTCAATGGGAGGGACTAACATATAAGCACGAAAATAGGAAATAGGATTTGATTTAAGGACTTGAGACGCAGCTAAGTAAAGGTGGCTCTTCACCAAACAGACTAGTTCCAAGTAACGGCTTCAAACTGCTTCAAACTGCTAGTCTGCCGGCATTAGTTGGCAAACTTGGCATTTAAAAGTCGGGCGACAGAACATTGCATTCCGATGACACCTCGGTAGCCGGCAACAATAGCCTGCCAGTGTAGCCAGATCTGCTTATCATAAGCGACTTTGGTCTTGTTGTTTTCCTGTAGAGTCGCTTGTAAACATTTGAAGTTGCTGGTTGCTTTTGGTTGCTTTTGTTCGGGCTTGTATCTGACGTTTAATTGCTTATTTGGCCTTGCTCTCAAGATTCTTTTTGAAAATAGCCGATGTAATAGAGCTCAAGTGGTGAAAAGGGTAGCTTCTTTTGGGATTGTTTTCATAGACATGGTCGCTTGTTTCACTCTCCCCTCTTTTCTCTCTCCAAAACAAAACCCCCCTTCACTCCAGACGGGGCAACAACGACTGATCAAAACTGAGCAAGTCCAGTCTCCCGATCCGTTGCCAACAACTTGCCGACGGCAGCTTTGTCGGCAGGAGATGCTTTCCAACAATTTCCGACGGCAAATCGTGGCCGAATCCCCGCGGTTAAGAGTTACCTTAAGTGGCAATTACCTGTATGTAAACTGCAGGGGGTCCAGAGAGTCACTCACCCCTGAAGTGCTGCAGGACCAACATGTTAAATATCTTTATGAAGTACATTTCAAAACATGGTTACAAGGTACATTATAATGAAATTAAAACAGAGCAACGTAAAAGCAATAAGACAAATAAACAAAATAAAATATCATCAAATGAAGTGCTAAACCAATTAAGACCCGAGGCAAATCCTACAAATGCCTTCTAAATTAGTGGTTCTAAGGTCGCAGTTTAGTATGAAAACCTCCACCGGCCGTCCGTCGGTCACACGTGCGGTCGACCGCACGTCACACGTGCGGTCGACGTGTGATGAGGTCACGATGAGTCATCTATGCCCAAATATAGATTTCTAGGTCAGATGGCCCTATAGAGTTTGTGATGTCAAACCTAGCAACCCAATATAAACAAACCTGATGTCAGACCTGAAGTATCCTTTTATACCCATATATGGAGATACAGAGATCTCCATATATGGGCATATTAGAAAGCCCATATATGGGCATATACGGATGACATCAGGGATATCCATATATGGGCATAAAAGGGACAAGGACTTACAGTTAAGAGATCTCCATATATGGGCATATCAGAAAGCCCATATATGTTCATATACTGATGACATCAGGAATATCCATATATGGGCATAAAAGGGACAAGGGCTTACAGTTACAGATAAGCGACCAACGGTCGCTTATCTCCCGATTAGGGAGTCTTACTGGTTTTAAGCCTGGTCTTTCGAAGGCCATTGCAAGAAGACCTGAGATATCTCATCTGTATAATTTGCAAAAAACGCCTATACACAGCATACCCAAAGTAAATTGATTGCTGTTTTTAAACCATTTGGAGTAATGCATTGGGCATGGTCTCATTTTGAAGGAAACATTTTGAGGTTTCCCCCAGAAATAAATAATCACTCTGTGTGCAACTGACATTGAGTAATGCAAGTTTTAACTTACTGAAATAGCAGGTATTTAATCCTCGCCTAAATATTTTCAATAAATAGATGCCTGCATAACACTGTTATTATCATATAGGAGCTGAAAAACACAATGTGGACACATTTTGAAGCCTTACCTAGCCCAATTTCAAAGGACATGATAAAACTACAGAATATGAATATTTTACACATGTTTTAGTAATTGTATGTCTATGCGTTTTCATTTGGAGACATTTGCATATATTATATAAAAAGGTCAAAAAAGGGCTAATAGACTGGATTTTTTTAATTTTAATTTTTTATTATTTTTATTTATTTATTATTATTATCATTTTATTTATTTATTTTACTGCTTTTTCTAACATTCTTCGTCTGACATTCAGCGTGCCTGTGCGTATTTACGCATGGCCACGTTCCTGTTGCGCATGGGGTTTTGGGTAATGTAATTGACTTCTACCAAAAAAAAGTAGACATAATTCTATTGAGAATTTCATTGGCTATAAGATGTGCCAGTCATCAGAACAACCTGAAGCCATTGGCTGAATCTATAGCCCAGGAAACGTGACTATGCACCTCCTATGAACACAGTCCATTGGTCGCTATTGGGGGGGTGGGACAGGACTAGAAGCTCCAATTGGGTGAAATGAAGTGTCGTCATAGTTTGGAACAGACCCCCAGCCATTTTAGAAACCAGGAAATGTTGGTATAATGAAAATGTGGACTGGATTTACAAGGAAGAAAACATGAAGAATTGTTATTGTCGTCATTGCGTTTGTAGCGGTGGTAATGGGAACAGTGATATCATGAAGGAAAACATGGTTTGGACTATTTTCAATCAATGGCTTGGATTATGTTTACTTTCCACGAAATAAGGACATCATTATTGTGGAAATAGATCATGTTGGTGGACTAGAATCCAACTTTGAACGTGAGTAGCAATAACTTTATCAACATTTGTTTGTTTATGTATGTTGGACTTCAACGTTGATAGTAGCGCGAGTTTTGATGCTACAACCACGGGGTTTGCAGCTCTGTAATCACAAGACTTGTGGCTTTCTATTGGTATGCGACATGCCCGTTTAGGTGAAACACACGCTTGCGTGGACGTGAATGTTTGTCAAAGTACGGCCGGCGGGCCCGCCGGCGGGCCGAGAACTGATAAGAGGTTAAGTAAATGGTGTAATTCTGAGATGTAAGCGTGACGTAGAGGATGCACAAAAGCACGCACGCACGCATGCACACACACGCACACGCACACACACAGACAGACACTCACATGCTTTCAAGCCTGTCCTGTCCTTGTTATTGTCCTTGGCTGCCCCTGGTATTCTTCAGCTCTTTCTGCTTTCTGAACAGCCGTGTCCCCCTCAGCGTCCCCTGCCATCAAAGCCCTCTTCTTCCTGATCAACAGGCCTTTAATGTCCCATTGATCCAGGATTTGGTGGGAAAGCAGTATGGCTGTCATTACTCAAACTCGCACGTTGTCAGCAGGATATCGCTGACACAGCCACATCAGGAACGCCACTTCCATGGCGGCTGTTTTGACTCCGGTGGTGGAAAAAGTACTCAAATGTTTTACTTACGTAAAAGTATCAATACTGCAATGTAGAAATACTCCGTTAGGGTGCCCTCACACCAAAATACCTAGAGTGGAATCCGCCAATGCATTTCAATGAGAATGGAGCGTTTTCTTTGCAGAAATCCTCTACTGGCAAAAAAAAAAAACGCTTCATTCTCATTGAAATGCATTGGCGGATTCCACTCTAGGTATTTTGGTGTGAGGGCACCCTTACAAGTAAAAGTCCAGAATTCACAATGTACTTAAAGTACCAAAAGTAAAAGTACAACATGTTAGAAAATAGCTGATCTACAAGCTCACAGCCCGTCACGACGCGTTGTGAGCTTGTAGATCGGCTATTTTCAAATAGCCAAGGTTGTAAGAGCCATTTGAGCCATTTGCCTATTATTGATGTCACTGAAGTTGGAACATGGTCACGCCCTAATTGCCTATTACCAATTGTCTATTTAACATGCTCTGTAATGAGGCACAGGTGTTGTTGATGTTAGAGGCACACAGTTCTTTGACTGTGTTTGTGACTGAGGCTGGTGATACATGTTCGTTTATTTCTTGTATTAGCTGAAGTATAGGACTTATAGCAACAAAGAATAAATGACATTTATGTTGAACTTTATTGGAATGTTTGGACATCAGTTCTTGGGACACACCACACGTCTGAACTTGATCTTGAGCGTCAGCAACCAGTAGCACCCATAGTTATAGGGACTTTGGGCACTACATTAAGTCAAAGAACTGCCTCGTTTCAAGAGATGACTGTTTATTGGGAAGCAGTCAAACCAGGAGGCTGTTTTGGACACGCACGCACAGGGCGTGTGTGAGCTTGGAGTGGACAGAGGGTCTACGGCCGGCGGAGAGGGCAGCCGCCAGCCATTCTAGAACTTCTGCTGTTGAGGAGATGATCGATTGCCACCCGGAGCAATTGGAGCGCTTACCGGGAGACAACCGCATCAGGCAGCAGAGATCGGTGGAACCGGACCAGGCGGAGGACGCTGTCGCTGACCTACTGGTTACGGTATTGTTTGTACAGCGGCGCACTGGGCGCTGGCTGCGACACAAGCTTGGCCTTTAAAATGAGTGCACAGCCACATTCTGCTGCTGCACACTAAACTAAACTTGAATCCAATGAGCTGGTAACAAACGCCTTAAAAGACTTTGCGCATTAAGGCGTGTTGTTTTGGATAAGACTTTTGCACTTCACTTCTCGCACAGAACATAATTGATTTATGCAAACTCCTGCTGAGCATCAAAATGACAATGAGGTTGGACTTGAGTTTGGTGGGGCAATGGGAAAGCTGTGAAACTGATAAACTGAATTGGTTGTTGAAACAAAAAGAAGAGATTGTTGACATGGCAAGTGACTATGAATATGCAAATGAGGTCGATGGTAGATTTTGCACATTCATGGCTGTGTATAACGAAACCAAAAGCACTCATGTGGTGATGTTGGGTTTTTTGCCTGTGTCAACTAAACACCAAATATGGTACAGAAAAATAATGTTGAGTTTTGATTGTTTTATTGCTGAAATGAACAGGTGGATTTATGGTCCAAGTTGCAATGTTTCTGATGTTTATGCAAACTATGCTAAATCCACAAGTGCTGCTGCACTAAAAGAAGTGCACACAGAAGTGCACGCTTTGGGTGAGCAAGCTGAGGCTCAGAGGGCCCAGAGTGAGCAAGCTGAGGCTCTGCGGAGCAAACGAGAGATGCAGGAGGTACAAGATGCTCTCTGCACCTTTACTGAAGAACCAGCTGAGGAGGACAACCTGAACAGAGTGGTGAAGGAGCCACTCAGTATGGGGTCAGCTGTTGAAGAGGAGCCCAGGCTGAGCAGAGTGGTGGACGAGCCACTCATTATGGCAGAGCAGCATCATCCATCCTTTGCTGCAGCTCCACGGCCCGAGACCACCAGCCCCGGTGTCGCTGCACGGCCCGAGACCACCAGCCCCAGCGTCACTGCACGGCCTGAGACCACCAGCCCCAGCGTCACTGCACGGCCCGAGACCACCAGCCCCAGCGTCACTGCACGGCCTGAGACCACCAGCCCCGGCGTCGCTGCTCCACGACCCGAGACCACCGGCTCCAGCGTCGCTGAGTATGCGGTTAAGGCTTCCGAGGAGCAGAGCGGCATGTACCTGGCTGTGGTCAAGAAGGCCCTGGCTACTGGTGGCAACAATGTTAAGATGGACCAGGGCCCCATCAAGAGCCTGGTAGCAAAAGGCCCTGTGGTTCAGGCTAAAGAAGCAGTGAGGGAGAAGAAGCCTGCTGCTAAGAAAGCTGTGAAAACCAAGAAGCCTGCTGCCATGCAGGTAACAGCTAAAAGCTCCAGCAGGAGAAGGAAACGAAAATGGCAGAGCCAGAGAAAGAGGAGGAAGAAAGAAAAATGGCGGTGCCAAAGAAAGAGGAAGAAAGAACGATGGGAGAGTTCAAGAAAAAAAAGGGTCAAAGTCTATTGGTGAAAAGAGCCACAGACAAACTGTATCATGGCCAACGCTGCGACGAGCACAGCAGCACAGGGAGAGACTTGGTCAGTATGTCTGGTGGCTAAAATGATGCCCATCCACTAGTTGGAGACTTTTTTGTCTTTTTGTGAAAGTACAAATGTAAATCTTTGAGTTTGGTTTGTGCACTTATAGATATTGCCAAAGTTGTTTATTGGCTTGTATTTTGATTTTGTTTATTATGGCTCTTTGTATTTTTTGTTTTTGAATTGCATGTCTCCCGCCATTTGCAATTGGGGGCGGGTGTAAGAGCCATTTGAGCCATTTGCCTATTATTGATGTCACTGAAGTTGGAACATGGTCACGCCCTAATTGCCTATTACCAATTGTCTATTTAACATGCTCTGTAATGAGGCACAGGTGTTGTTGATGTTAGAGGCACACAGTTCTTTGACTGTGTTTGTGACTGAGGCTGGTGATACATGTTCGTTTATTTCTTGTATTAGCTGAAGTATAGGACTTATAGCAACAAAGAATAAATGACATTTATGTTGAACTTTATTGGAATGTTTGGACATCAGTTCTTGGGACACACCACACGTCTGAACTTGATCTTGAGCGTCAGCAACCAGTAGCACCCATAGTTATAGGGACTTTGGGCACTACAAAGGTATAGAATAGGGCTAAAGTGCATTAATGTATGTTTTATAATATCATCATTTATAACTGCAAAGTAACTTGTAACTAAAGTTTTCAAATAATTGTAGTGGAGTAAAAGTACAATATTTGGATCCCAGATGTAGTGGAGTAGAAGTAAAAGTACAGTACTTGAGTAAATGTCCACCACTGTTTGTCTCACAATACTTGGAAACCTCAGTGCTCTACCAACTCCGAGAAAACACTGGCACATAGCTTAAAGGTGATACACCATGAAATTTCACTTTTCCTATTTTAAAACCTTTTTTTGGGGTCCCACTAGCACCTTCTATCCTCACAAAGTCCCATTTCTGACCGTTGTGTCTTTATCTGGTTTTGAGAAGGCGAAGGTTAAAACTATCCCACAGGTTCTCAAAACAGGCTATCCAGATTTGCTGCCGATTGTGACGTCATCTGCCGATTGTGACGTCATCATAAAAAATAAAATAAAAATGTAAAAAAAATCTTTTTTCAAAAAAAATCTTTTTTCAAAAAAAATTTTTTTTTCAAAAAAATTTTTTTTTTCAAAAAGATTTTTTTTGGGGGGGGGGGGGGGGCAGTTCAGGCCAAAGGTGGTACTGCAGCTGAAATGCTCTGAGAGCCATTCAAAAATGAGAGAGGCTCTCTATTCAGGAGTGGTAATTTAGCCTCAAACCTTTTGAAAAACGTTTTTGGGACATAAACAATATGACAAATACTTTTTAAATGCATGGTGTATCACCTTTAACTTCCTCAAACCAGAGGCATTAGAATCCAATAGCGCTGTGGCGTTAGCCTAGTAAACTGACTTCTCCTACTGTGGCGTCCCCCTCCAATATTTAGCAATCGATTGTAAGTGAACTAGAGGTTCGCGGCCCTTCGGGCCGCTCACATCTAGAGATCGCGCCTGCAAAGCTACGTTGCAGCAGTGATCCACCCACATCCATCCATCCATCCACAACCATCCATACACATTAGGGATGTGAATCTCGACCACTGACGCGATACGATACGCACCTCGATACACTGCCAGCGATACGATATAATTGCGATACATTAAAATCCTGCCGATACGATACATCACGATGTACCCCTGTTCACGACACGATGCGATACGATTCACGATTCACCACGATTCAAGCCCAAATCCCAAAATTTACAAAACATAGCAACTAAAAATGTATGAAATTTAAATTCAAGTCAATTTATTGTTTCACTGTAGTAGGCTACTAGGCTCTGTCTAACAACCCAACATATAGTATTCTGGGAGAACACAAAGCTGCTGGCTATTGTAGAATTGTTTGATAACTAATCATATAGAAGGCCTATGTCATTATTAGTATATGTCTTCAACTGGGGGTCAGGGACCCCAATCCAGGGTTATTAAAGGGGGCCTAGCCTACAGCGAGGGTCCCTGCTTGATCTCTGTCTGAGCTAAGGGGTCCTTGACCTGAAAAACAATAAAGTCCCTCCCTGGTTTGTATTATTATATTATATAATTATATTATATAATAATATTATATAATATAATATATATTATATTATATTTTATCCAGGATTATGCATTTGTTATAGCCAAAATGTTTTAAAACAGACCTACAAGCTCACTGCACGTCGCATCCACGACGCATTGTGAGCTTGAGGGTCTGCTATTTTAGGTGCGACACCCTTGTACTGCGATGTATAAATTAGGCTTCTTTCCCAGAGCAGAACTAGCAGCAGAGAAAGTGAGAGAGTTGCTTGCATCAAACAGGAAAGTTGCAGAACAGTGACAAATACTTTGTTAAACGCAAGCAGTAGTCCTACAACACCCAGCAACATTGTTGTTGTGTGTGTGCGTCAGTTAATATCAATCAATTGTCCGTCGGAGATTCGCTAAGAAACGGCTGTTGATTACATATCACTCATATCACTCAGCCTGTGCCACTCTGTGACAACAATCAGCGCAGCGGACTTGGATGTTATAAAGCTAAGTAGGCTACTGTACTACTAATCTTGCATCTTTTTAACCCGTGGGGCTGCTAGTTCGTCCGTGTTGATTCACTCGCATTTCGCTGCACTGTCTGTCTCCCTGGTTGCCTGCATGCAGAGCGCATTGTCCGAGTCGCAGCTCGCGTTAAAGACTGGCTTTTGGGGAGGGGGCTGAACGCTGGGCTGATGATGGTGCATTCAAGGCGCCTTGGAAACACAGGATAGAATGAAATACTATATGGAAGAACCGATACAATCGCGGAATTTACCGATCCAGTCACTCAAGGTACGATCCATCACGATTTCAGCCGTCTATTGTACCGGTACACACTGAATGAACCGATTCACTCGTATCGCGGACGTTTGTATCGCGATTACGATCCGTACCGGTATATCTTCGCATCCCTAATACACATCCATCCATCCATCCATCCATCCACGCATCCATCCATCCATCCATCCATCCATCCATCCATCCAAATCCATCCATCCATCCACATCCATCCATCCATCCATCCATCCATGCATCCATCCATCCACATACATGAATCCATCCACATCCATCTATCCATCCACATCCATCCATCCATCCACATCCATCCATCCATGCATCCATCCATCCATCCATCCATCCATCCATCCACATCCATCCATCCATCCATCCACATCCATCCATCCATCCGTCCATCCATCCATCCATCCATCCATCCATCCATCCATCCACATCCATCCATCCATCCATGCATCCATCCATCCACATACATGCATCCATCCACATCCATCCATCCATCCACATCCATCCATCCATCCATCCATCCATCCATCCATATCCATCCATCCACTTACTGTACTGTACTGTACTTTACTGTACTTTACTGTACCCGACTGTACCGTATTGTACTGTACTTTACTGTACTCTACTGTACCCGACTGTACCGTACTGTACTGTACTTTGCTGTACTCTACTGTACCCGACTGTACCATACTGTACTGTACTTTGCTGTACTCTACTGTACCCGACTGTACCGTACTGTACTGTACTTTGCTGTACTCTACTGTACCCGACTGTACCGTACTGTACTGTACTTTGCTGTACTCTACTGTACCCGACTGTACCGTACTGTACTGTACTTTACTGTACTCTACTGTACCCGACTGTACCGTACTGTACTGTACTTTGCTGTACTCTACTGTACCCGACTGTACCGTACTGTACTTTGCTGTACTCTACTGTACCCGACTGTACCCGACTGTACCGTACTGTGCTGTACTTTGCTGTACTCTACTGTACCGTACTGTGCTGTACTTTACTGTACTCTACTGTACCCGACTGTAGCGTATTGTACTGTACTTTGCTGTACTCTACTGTACCCGACTGTACCGTATTGCACTGTACTTTGCTGTACTCTACTGGACCCGACTGTACCGTATTGTACTGTACTTCGCTGTACTCTACTGTACCCGACTGTACCGTACTGTGCTGTACTTTGCTGTACCTTACTGTGCTGTACTTTGCTGTACTCTACTGTACCCGACTGTACCCGACTGTACCGTACTGTGCTGTACTTTACTGTACTCTACTGTACCCGACTGTACCGTATTGTACTGTACTTTGCTGTACTCTACTGTACCCGACTGTACCGTATTGTACTGTACTTTGCTGTACTCTACTGTACCCGACTGTACCGTACTGTACTGTACCCGACTGTACCGTACTGTACCCCACTGTATCTTACCGTATTGTACCGTCCCCCCCCCCCCCCCCCTCTCTCTCTCTCTCTCTCTCTCTCTCTCTCTCTCTCTCTCTCTCTCTCTCTCCCCCCCTGTGCAGCTGACCCCCCCCTTCCCTCTTGTAAGCTGAGAACTTGGTGATGATAATGACACATTGGTCTACAGAGGATTGCGCAATAGGTATTGCGAAATAACCATACAAACACAAACTGTACGGTAAATATGCATTTTGAAAACATGAAATGTTGACAGCGCAAAGCGTCCAGGTTAGTCTGTCCTGGTGTGTGTGTTTATGAGAGGTGTTGTCAGATATTGTAAATGTAGATACAGTTTGAAGTGTGTCAAGTGTGTCTCACCATTGGAATGTTGGTTGCTCGAATGTAGGGATTTGATGGAGCCATACAAATCTCAACGCAGAGTTTAGTAAGACATTCACTGAAACAAATAAGCTGACACAATCCAGTCAGTGGTTTTTGAGATACTGTATCTCATTTGGGACCAAAGTGTTTAACATCACTATCCTTGAAGCTAGTTAGTGGGGCTAAAGATCGTCAGGGCTGTTCCCCTCTGTTCTAAGCACCATTCACTAAGATGAGACTGCGAGCAATAAGAATAAAGATGTGTCCATAATTCTTGGCAGCCCATAGCCTTAGTCTGATGATACGACGCAAACAAAACAAAGTATATGTATAACAAACGAGGGTCCATTGTATTGATGAGTGATATACCCTTAAATATTTTGATTTATTGATTTATTGATTGATTTATTGATTGATTGATTGATTGATTGATTGATTGATTGATTGATATACTTTATTAGCAGTTTGCAGTAAAAAGCACGGGAATGTACAGTTCAATACAAGGTCTGCTAAGAGGATTTAAATTTTAAGAAAGCACTATGGCTTGTTTCCATTGGGATCCTTTGTACTCAATTCATTGAAACATTAAATGGCAGACAAATATAACAATATTATGCAAAACATCATAAACAGAAATAAAAACTAGAAAATATTGTATTCGAAACAATCGTGGGCTCGCTTCAAGCAGAAAAACAATGGCTATAAAAGTACAAAATGAATTTAACCCCATTGTTTAAGCCAAATCTGTGTTGAACGTGATCCGTGGAGCTTCCTCAGAACAAAATGAAACTAAGCAATATATCCTCTTCTCATCACAAACAAATCAATCAAGTGCTTAGAGGTGTGGGTGTACAGATCAGTGAGAATAATGAAGTGAAAATACTGAATTGCCACTGTGTTGGCACATTCCATCAGGAAGCCATGTCATCCTGTTTAAAGCTGGCTAGTAAAATGCTTGTCCAAGAGCACACTGGGGCCGTCTGAGAAAGACTGCGTGCATGCGTGCGTGCGTGCGTGCGTGCGTGCGTGCGTGCGTGCGTGCGTGCGTGCCCCACACACTGTCAGCTAAGGTAGAGAGTATGCGTAGGCTATGTGTCCACATAAACACACATGCATGCACAAATACATACACAAACAAACACATGCACGCCTCTGCTTCTACAGTATCTGTGCTTTTGGCAAGCCTTTTAATAGAAGCACACACAGTCAGTCAGTCGCACGCACGCACACACACACAAACGCACACACACACAGTTATAGTTGGGAGTTATGTGGACCAGTTTGGAGAGAACAGTTTTCTCATTATCAGCTGCAAAGTTACTGCTCAGCCTTGGAGCCAAACTGTCATACTTGGGGAAATGTCGACTTCTGACAGCTGTAAATATTTGAACTTCAAATCATCAATATTAGAACTAAAACTACAAATCTTGTCTAATTAGCGGTATTTTTGTTCAAAGAACAAATTCATTGTGGAACGTCTGCAAAATACTTATTTATGAAGCACTGGTAGAGACAAAGAGAAAATATGGCCATCTCTGAATACAGAATATGCCCAAAATATATTCAGCACCAACTAGCTCGTAATGAGCATGAAAACGATCCATGTTGTAATCATATAGGCTGTCTTCCTGGATGGTGTCTTCAAACGTTCTATGCCAGTTGTCTGGCAGATATGGCTTCTCTAAATATAAATATCGTCACAGTCAGGCAGAAACCTTGTGTCTCCAAGTTTCAAATTTGTACGTTTTTTTCTCCTTTTCTATATTTACCACTTCAACCCTAGTGTCTATATTCTGAGAACGTTTTAGCCAAAAATAGCAGATCTACAAGCAAGGCGTTGTGATCTTGTAGATCGGCTATTTTTGGCAAACAGGTTTGGTGTAGAGGGGAAAAAGAGCAGAATACAGAGTGATAGGTCATGTTTATTAAGTATTGACGGTTCAGGTGGTTAAATATCTGAAAACACAAATTCACATGAATCCAAAATACACTGATAATTGTGCTGTCAAACGATGAAACTATATGGAATATGTGAACAGGTTGTGGGGGTCCCTGCTTCATCTCTCTCTCAACTAAGGGGTCCTTGGCCTGAAAACGTTGAAGACCCCTGTTTTAAAATGATAAATACAAAACAAACGGTTTTGGACATACAAGGTTTCCAGCCGACAACAACGATGTACAAATGTCAGACTCAAGCTGCCAGAAACACGTCTCAGTGTCTGTGGTTTGGTGCGTTATGGCTCTAATGAGACTTATGAGGATCCGGCGCTACCGTATGTTCTTGTTCTTGTTGTTGTTTCATGGGAGGCAGACAGGCAGGAAGGTAGTGGGCAGGAACTAAACTTTAATTTTCTCACCTTCCCACAGGGACGGATGCGGAGAGGGTGTGAAAGCTCTCGGCCCAATCAAATGAGCTGTTTACAACAACAAAAAGCCCACATCTCTGCATCCAGAGTCTGTACGTATGTATAAGTGGTGGAATAAGTGACTAAGTACATTTACTTACGTACTTTACTTAAAGAGGCAGTGCCATAGTTGCAAGTTGTGCCCCCTCAGTTTATATTCAATATATACTTTATATATATTTATAAAGTCAAGATAATATCAAAAACCACACAAATATTGTCTGAATATTATTATTGTCATAGAGATTACAATAACAGTATTGAAACACAGTTTAATCCGCAATTTAAAATCACCTAAACCACAGCGCAGTAGCAGCGGCTGTTATTTCAGCTCCCAAAAACTGGCATCTGTTGTAGGTATTATAGATAATAAAAAGAATGTTCATTATTTCTAGCCTATATAAAAAATATGTGCCTCCTCACAATTTTCAACAGTTCATCCTGCAGCCGGCCCTGAACTGAGTTGTCACTCAATTATCTATTAGCCCTTCACTATGCCCCTCCAAAAAGCTTTTGTCCAATGCTAGCTTAGAATAACATCTCGCAATTAGCTTGCCAAGGCAAGCCTTGGCAAGCTAATTGCGAGCTGTTAGAATGGAGGTGTTTCCGTAGTGAGTAAGGAATTACTCTCCCCTCAAAAACTGTATCAGCACCACTGAGACATCCTCTCGCAGTGCACTGTCAAGCTGTAGAGGCATCCCACATGGCCATAGGACAGGACTTGAAGAGCAGACCATTGTTTCTCCATGTTACAACATACTTTCACACTAGAAGAGCCAACGGCAAACCCACATTCCAAATGCCTTTAATAACTAGAAAGAGAGAGCTTGTGGGAAACAGGGGAGCAGTATTCATGTTTTGTGCTCAGCTATCATTCCGCAGAAAACGACCGCAGCACTGCCAGGGAATAGCACTTTTAAACCTGGAAGAAGCACTAAAGATGGAGAGTGTACAGCTATTAAAGTGGTGTCCAATATATCAGTGCTCGGTTGTAGCAGGCTTTTCACATGGGAAATTAAGATGTATGAATAATATACAGCATGTATCCGTCCTGCTAAGCTCATTTGTCGGCCACAAACGTTTTCATGCCAAGGACATCCAATATTTACAAGCGACTCTGGTGCCAGCCGTTCCCCGAACCTAAATTATTTCGGTTCGGGGAGCCCTCTCCAACTGAAATAAACTTGTCTCCTTATTAAAGTATGAATCCTCCCTAATGCTGGAATTTCACTGATAAACAAACGGTAACATCTTCCCATCTCCCAGTGAGAAGAAGAACGCAACCCTTGAGGGAAATGTTCCTTATTGACTTTGAAGCTAACAAGCCATACAGTGTGGCAGTCCTGTGGAGGATGGGATCGTGGTCCTCTGACACCTGTCAGGGCAGCAGGCTGACTTGGCCCTGCACGAGAATCTCTGAGGGTTTAAATGAGCTCATTTGCGGCTTCACATCCATGCGGGGGTGGACAGCCCCGGAGGCCGCCGCGGGATGTCAGGAGGACACACGCTGACAGATAGATATAGATAGGTAGAGAGACATTTATTGATCTTGTGTGGGAAATCCAGTCGCCAGAGGCAGCACAGCAGTTGAGGTTCAGATACAGCACTGTAGTTCAGAGCAATACTGTAGCGGTGTTTCTCAAACTTTCAAATTAACTCTGACAGTGTACAAATGGAGCCAAATTAACCCGTTAGGGTTCACAACGGGTTCATTTGGCTCCATTTGTATGCTGTCAGAGTTACAGACTTGTGAGGGTCAATTTAGACCCCCATAAAGGAACCCACAGAGTCCCTGGAATTCACTTTGAGAACCACTGGGATACAGGCTAGCGAAAAAAAAAAATAAACTAGTGCAGTCAGAAGAACTTGACTGCCAGGTTGTTTTCACGTACCTTTGAGAAATCGCTGAATATTCTCTGTTGCGCGCATCCGTGCACGGGAGCATTCAAAAGACGGCCATAGGTCTTCTAGAATCGGGCGATCCAAAAATATTTGGTAACCGTAGGCTAGCGAACAGCGCCATCTTGCGTTGGATTTTACTCAAGTCATGTTTGGCAGTCAATGTGCTGTTGAACAAAGAAAAAAACACTATGCTGAACAAAATCCACACAGTCACAGTGTATCTTGCCCTGTGCTTAGGCACAGTGTCGTTACGACTTCACAGAATATGTCATTACAGTGTCAGCAGTAGTACATAACCGCACCCTATAGGGGCGGCATTGGCTCAGGGGTAGAGAAACCGTTGTTAGAACACGGAGGGTTCCCAAAGGGTTCCCGGTTCGAATCCGGGCTGCCCCAGAGTTAGTGTCGAAGAGTCCTTGAGCAAGACGCTGAACCCCTGGTTGAGCAGGTTGGTTCCTTGCATGGTTTCCTCCACCACCGGTGTATGAATGTGTGTGTGAATGGGTGAATGTAATGCACGATCTATGTAAAGCTCCTTGGATAAAGGCGCTATACAAATGCACCATTTAACATTTACCCTACAGTGTTAATAATACACTGGTGGTATTACGATGCAGTCTGAATGTCAGAGTCGGTGTCAGTGCAGGGTTTTTTTTTTACTGGTGTTATTCAGAGTTATAAGTATATTTACTGAGTTGAGTGGCCATGGTGTGCCTCGTTGTGTATCCTCATGGCTACCAGCACAATAAAGGACAGATCAAGTCATTCCAGCTAGGATGGAAACGCTGCCTCTACGCTCTAGCCTGCCTTTGTTGATAAGCAAAATCCATACAATTCTTTTCGACTGCCCGAGTCAGGGGTGTCGCACCAAATTCTGGGCCCTGGGTACAAGGATTCACTGCGGGCCCCCCCATGAATGTTCTTCATAGGGGAGGTTTTTTTTACGCATTATTTTATGCTTTAGCAAAAAAAAAATCTCTATATATATATATATATATATATATATATATATAGCAGAAATACTGGCTCACAGCACGGCACCGAGTGCCACGCTGCGAGCTTGTAGATCTGCTATTTTTTTTTTATCTTAACATTTTTAAATAAGTATTTCAAATCCTTCAAAGGTTTTTTATGTTTATGTTTCTATGTCAGTGGTGCTCAAACTTTTTCATGCAGGACCCCCAAAATGATATGTATTTGACCACGGACACCCATCTCAACGTATTTAGTTCCAGGGACCCCCCAGAAGCAAAATTTGAGTTACAAATGTTCGCTTAAAAAATACATAAATTCAATGATTTGCATGATTTTTCAAAAATAGCAGATCTACAAGCTCACAGCACTTTACAATGTGCATTACATTCACCCATTCATACACCGGTGAAATCCATGCAAGGCAGAAGGCACCAACCTGCTCACCAGGAGCAACTCAGGGTTCAGTGTCTTGCCCAAGGACACTTCGACATGTAGACAGGCGGAGCCGGGATTTGAACCGCCGACCCATGGATCATTGGACATTCTACCTCCTGAACAGCCGCCCCGCTTTAAGAGTGGAGACTAAACAGGAGCTTTGAGCCGATGTGGAGAGAACTTTCATGAAGCAGAGCAGAAACAGAATTCTAACAGAATTTGAAATATTAAAACTAACCTTGAAAGTATAATGTCCGGGGGAGATTTGTCTGGGCACATCTTCTGCCAATGGCCAGCCATGGACTGCCTGCATAATAATGTATGGTACCTCAGATTAAATCAGACATTATGCTGTAAATGTACCGTATCACTCTTGCCCCAACCACGCCCTCTACAGTATGTGCTTCCTTAGCGAGTGTTTGAAGCCTCAGCATGACGACCTGCAGGCCAAGGGCGTCGCACCAAACTCTGGGCCCTGGGGACAAGGATTCACTGTGGGCCCCCCTATGAATGTTCTCCATGGGGGGGGGGGGGGGGGGGGGCTTTTCAAGGCCCCCACACCTTGGGCCTTAGTAATTCTGTCCCACTCCCCCTTGTGAGGCCTCTGATGACCTGGGCTTTGCCCTGAGCTCAAACTGAATGGAAATCAGCTCAGTGCCTTAGCTGGCCAAACTATCAGGTCAACGGCACTGTAATTAAATATGTGTGGAGAGTTCAGGTGTGCTGGGGGGGGGGGGGGGGGGGGGGGGGGCTGTCCATGCATGCACCAGGTATGGAGAAGATCACAGTGCTGACTTTCTTTCCCCTTACATTTATTACTGTTACTGGTACTGTTACGTTTTTATGTACCAGATATCCAGTGTTGGGTATCGTTACTTTTTAAAGTAACTTGTTAAAGTAACTTGTTAAGTTACTGCCGTTATTGCCATTAAAAAGTAATCCGTACGTTACTGCGTTACCCACTGAGAAAAGTAACTTGTTAGTTTACTTTTCCGTTACCGACCATTAAAACCCACCTGCGAGGAAGTTTGGTAAACATAAAATAGAGTGCAGCAGGAGTTTTTTGCAGCTGTCAGCTGTGCGTGGCTGCGTGCAACGTAGATAATGTAATTAATGTAACTATCCTTTCACCAGTTATTTCAAAAATAGTGTGAATCCTTCCACAGCCTTAATAAAGGGCTTCTCTCAAGCCCTGCCATGTCGTGCGTGACTGTAAATTAATGTAAACAAGACACGTGCACAAATAAGTTCTCCTTATTGTTGCAAATAGATGGCCGTGTAACAGGGAATTATAGGTCTTAATGTAACTAAGTGACAACATTATTTTTTGGAAAATGTAACTGGTAACGATCCCACTAAATTGCAAAACAAACTTGTTAAGTTACTCCGTTACCCCCAAACCTAACGCTGTTAGGTAACGCCGTTAGGTATAACGTCGTTATGTGAGGGGGTGGAAGACAGCGTTATTCTTTTTTTTCGTTAAAATGTCTTTCTTTGGAAACTCTTGTGTTTTATTATTATTTCTGTTAAGTGAATGCTATTTTATATGTTTCCCTTATTATACATTTACTTATTTGCTTGTGTTTAATAACGTTATTTCTCCCTACATGAAACTCCCCTTCTGATATATGTGTGTGTGAAGAGCCTGATAGGTTAACCAGCGGCCGCTACTCGGCCAATGAGAAGAGACTGACGTCATGCCCGGCCAATGAGAGGCTAGTGTCGGGCAGGGGGCGGCCTTTATAAGTGGGACTCTGTCACTCTGTTACTGAACGTGAAAGGAGGAGGACGTGTGTGTGAGGCAGGTGAACAGGCAGAGGTGACCAGTGTTATGAGGGACTGAGGACAGACACAGGAGGGCATGAGCAGTGAGCCCTACCTAGAACTATTGATGATGAACTTGAGTGAGCTCCACAGTGCAACGCAGTGAGTCAGACAACACGGTGGCCCAGCAGAACCGGTGAAGTTCCCGCGGACCATCTATCCTGACCAGGCGAGCCGAGACGAGCCGCTCCATCCGAGCTGACTAGAGGGGTCGCAGTGGTGACAGTGGTGTCGTGCGCAATACCCGCACAGGCAGCCATTGGCTGCCTCCGTGTGAGTAGAGAATCTGTGCACCATTTGTCTCTTCAAGCCACTGACCTGAGTTATGCCAATAAGTTAAAGTATACAAGGATACTGGCCTATTTTCCTTGTTCGCAGATACGAAGGCCTGAGACGTAGATGTTACTGAAGAGTTGCTGTGTCCCTCTACACGTCTTCTACTCACCCTGCTTATTATCATAATTATTATTATTATTATACCTGCCTGCGCCTATTAGTATTATATATATAACACACGTCCTATTTGAGCTAATGATTTGCAATATTCATATTATTATATATACGCCTTAAATTGCTAAGTGGCGAATATTGCACCCGCACTTTAATTGTGCGGTGGGAATTGATAAAGGGAGGAAATTACCCGGGTTGTGATCTTATTGTTGGTTGTTTTTAGGTTTTTTAGTTAGAAGCGCTATTTAGGAGTGTTAGGGTTTTATTTGTGTTTTGAATGGTTTTATGGCGTATAGAAGCCCCTGTATTTTAGATAATAAAGAACTTGTTATACCTTTGGAAATACTGTGTCCGGCTCCTTCTCTCCTGGGTTTATATTGCTCTGAACACCTGAAAAACGTACCTGTGTGTCTTAAAAGGGTTATTATTATATATCTCCTTTTCCTCTTTTATAGAGGTGGCGTTGTCGGAAGTCTTATAATTATATATGGAAATGCTAATGATAATACTGAAATAATACACTTGAATCAAAAGGTGTGTACTATAATTATTTATTTGCAAATCCAAGAAAGTAAGGTGTTGACAAAGAGTACCAGTTTATTCTGGCTGTTAATGTGAGTCTGGCCACTCTTACATTTGACGTGGGTCGGCAGGATCGGGTACAGAGCAATATAAAGGAGAGATTGAACAATTGTGTGTGATTTAAACTTGTGGTTCGTAATGATGATGATGCCGGTTTACCCAGGCGCCCCCTGGCTGCCAACGTTTAAAGGTACGGAGGGCGAAACGAAATATAGAGAATGGAGGGTACAGATTAGAGGGCTATTGAGCACCCAAGATGTCACAGAGGTAAAGAAAGTTGCTATCTTACTACAAACCTTAACTGATGAGGCTAGACGGCATGTCAATGTATTGGATGACGGAGATCGAGACACAGTAGAAAAACTGTTTACTTATTTAGACAGTGTGTATAAAGAAACGGTCCCTGTCTCAAAAGTACGCTCACAATTTTATAGTTGTACGCAGCGCTCAGGGGAAAGTGTTAATGCGTTCATTCTAAGATTGAGAGAACTGTTTTGTGGGTTGCGACGATACGATGCCGCTACAGCCCCCTCCGATGCCGTTCTCCGAGATCAGTTTCTCCAGGGGTTAGCTGAGGGCCCGCTTGGCCAAGCCCTGCGCATATATGCTCGACGTCATCCCGACGAAGACTTCGCCGCACTACGACAGGAGGCCTTGACCTTGGACGTGGAACATGGAGGTACGCCAGCTACTGAAATTGTTTGTCATGCTATTAACCCAGTAACTGTCCCTGTGCCATCACAGACCTCTGCTTGGAGAGAGGAACTGAAGCGAGAAATAATGGAGGATGTCAAAACACAGATGAAGGGGTTTACGAAGGAATTGATGAACGAAATGAGACCGCTCATGCAAGCCGCCGCTCCAGCTGTGCGCCCCGCGCCGCCGCCACCACAGCCAGCCTACGTGCCACCGCCGCGCCGTTATGCACCACCACAGAGAAATGAATGGGACAGGGAAGGCAGGCCCATCTGTCGACAGTGTAACCAGCCGGGCCATATAGCTAGATGGTGTGCGAACGGCCAGCCGCCGTTAAACTGAGTTGTCCTGTCGCCGCGGTCCAGTCGACAGGAGGTGAGTCATCTGTGCTACGAACCAGGGCCAATGATGTGTTTATTGGGCAATGTCCCACGGTTAATGTGCTAATGGGGAGCGTTCGATTACAAGGGCTGCTTGATACGGGGTCACAAGTCACTTTAATGCAACAGAGTTTATTTACTGAACACTTTTCCCAAACTGATTTAGGGACGGGGCCGCTCGTTTTTAAGTTACGGGCAGCAAACGGGCTGGATATACCCTACACTAATTATGCGGTATTTGATCTAGAATTGGAGGGAGTACGAATCCCGGGGAGGGGGGTCGTCATTGTTAAAGATGAACACTGTACGCAACCGCTCATTATTGGCATGAATGTAATAAGTGCATGCTGGCGTACTCTGTTCAAATGGCCTGGGAGGGTTGCTTTTCCCCCGCGCCAAGCAAATTCTCTATGGAGAGATGCGTTTGCTGCCTGCCAGCGCATTGAAACGGTGACGAATGATGATGGCTCCTTGGGCTATGTGTGGCCTGGTCGCCGTCAGAAGATACGAGTACCTGCTCAAAGTGAAGTGGTTGTATGGGGACGCACGCGCCGGGGCCCGCAAGGGACTGACTACGAGGCGTTGGTGGAGGCCTTGACGGACAGGCACCAGCTGGGGGTGGCGCGCGCCTTGGTCACTGTGCGGGGAGGGCGGGTTCCTATTCGCCTCTGTAATCCCTTTCCCTATAGTGTCACCGTGGGACGGTACCAGAAGCTGGGGAAATTGTATCCGGTCCAGGATGCTGATGTCCGGGGGGACCGGGACCTGAGTCTGTCCATGTCTGCGGATGGCCTGGTGGAGGTCGCCCTGGTGAGTGCCACGGAGGACGGACCCGTGCGCACTCTGTCCCAGGAGCTCCAGGGGCTCGCCGATCGAACTGATCTACCCCAGGGGGAACAAGAGGAACTGCAGGCTATGCTGACGAAGTGGGAGAAGGTGTTTGCTGTACATGACGAGGATTTTGGACAGACGGAGGCAGTACAACACCAGATCCATACCGCTGACGCTGCGCCTATACGTGAGCGACACCGGCCGCTGCCGCCCGCCATGTATAAAGAGATGAAGATCTTGCTAAGTGACATGATGGACAAGGGAGTGATCACTGAGAGCTGTAGCCCGTGGGCCGCGCCGATCGTTCTGGTGAAGAAAAAAGATGGCAGCTGGAGATTCTGTGTCGACTACCGTAAGCTGAATGCAGTAACGCACAAGGACGCGTTTCCCCTGCCGCGCATCGAAGAGACGTTGACGAGCTTGACTAAGGCCCAGTGGTTCTCGACTCTTGACTTAGCCAGTGGATATTGGCAGGTGAGCATGGATCCACGGGATCAAGAAAAAACTGCCTTTACGACCCCTTTGGGGTTATTTGAGTTTAAACGAATGCCCTTTGGGCTGTGTAATGCGCCAGCCACATTTCAGAGACTTATGCAACACTGTTTAAGTGGCCAAGTGGCCGAGTCTTTATTAGTTTATTTAGATGATATTATTATATACTCCCCTGATTTCTCTTCTCATCTACAGCACCTGGATCGCGTGTTCCAGCGGTTATGGAAACACGGGCTTAAACTGCGCCTGGACAAATGTAAGCTGCTACAACGTGAGGTGAAGTTTCTGGGCCACGTCGTGGACCGAGAAGGAGTGCGGCCGGACCCAGACAAATTGGTGGCAGTCCGGGGGTGGGCCACTCCAACGACGGTACGGGAGGTTCGTGCGTTCTTGGGCCTCGCAGGTTATTACCGCCGGTTTGTGGAGGGCTTTGCTGCCATTGCACGGCCACTAAATAACCTGTTAATTGGGATCTCCGTTGATAATAAGTCCTCACAGCAGCTGATTAGGTGGACCACTGAATGTCAAAATTCATTTAATGCGTTAAAGAGTGCCCTCACTCAAGCTCCTGTACTGGCGTATGCGGACTATGATCAACCTTTTGTGGTTTATACAGATGCGAGTAACCAAGGCCTGGGCGCTGTGTTGGCTCAAATGCAAGATGGGAGAGAACGAGTTATTGCTTATGCAAGCCGCAGTTTGCACCCCACTGAACAAAATGATGCTAATTATAGTTCCTTTAAACTAGAATTATTGGCTCTTAAATGGGCTGTCACGGAAAAGTTTAAGGATTATTTGGCTGGAGCTCATTTCACGATTTTCACAGACAATAACCCGGTGGCGCATCTCCAGACAGCTCGACTAGGAGCCATAGAGCAGCGTTGGGCGGCGCAACTGGCGTCGTTCACGTTCGATATCAAGTACCGCCCAGGAAAAAATAATGCTAACGCTGATGCCTTGTCCAGGTTCCCCGTACAGCCTACGACAGTTGCGGCGGTGGAGCTGACGCCTGCAGCCACGAACAGCCTTGGTGAGTGGCAGAGCGCGCAGAGACAGGACAAGGATATCCAAATGGTGATGCGGTGCGTAGAGAGGGGCACGCACCCCACCTTGACGGAGAAGAGGAATTGGACGAGAGGGGCGGTCCAGTTATTACGGCAGTGGACGAGGCTGCGCGTGGAAGGGGGGGTATTGTATCGTCATGTGACTGACCCTTATACCCAAGAAGAATACTTACAGATTGTTTGTCCCAATTCCAGGCAGGAGGAGACGTGGAGAGAGATGCATGTGGCCGCTGCGCATGCTGGTGTGGATAGGACTCTAGCACAGCTCCGCAGACGATTCTATTGGCACGGCATGGAGGGGGAGGCACGTCGCTATCATCAGGGGTGCGTTAATTGTGGCTTACAGAAAACTAGGATGGAGCCTAGGGCTCCTTTACAGCCGTTTGAAGTTTCCTACCCTCTAGAAGTGGTGGCGATTGATTTTCTCACGTTGGGGCGACCAGCAGACCCCTGTCAGAATATCCTTGTAGCAACTGATTTATTCACTAAATATAGTTGGGCTATTCCGACACGTGATCAAACTGCTCAGACCACTGTCCGTGCGCTATGGACCCATGTAATCCAGCCTTTCGGTTGTCCAGCTCGTTTTCACTCGGACAGGGGGGCCAACTTCGAGTCCGCCCTTATGCAACAATTATGTAATAATTATGGTATTACCAAGAGCCGTACGACGCCCTATTATCCGGCCGGAAATGGTGGCGCGGAACGATTTAATCAAACGTTACTTAATCTGTTACGTTCTTTGGATGCTGACAAGCACGGCCGATGGCCTGAGCATCTCCCCGAACTGGTTCACGCTTATAATAACACTCCCCACAGTGCCACTGGCTATGCCCCAACGTTTCTGATGTTTGGTCGCCATCTGCGACGCCCCGTAGATGTAGAGCTAGGAGTGCAAGCTCAGCAAAATAGGCTTACTGTAGGAGACTGGGTCCATGATCACAGACGGAAACTAAATGACGCTTATCGTACTGCAGGGCATAGGATGGGAGGTATGGCCGAGCAGAGAAAGCGCATGTATGACAAACGGGCGGGTATCCCACCGTTGGTACCGGGTGAGCGAGTGTGGGTGAGGAATCGGAACAGACAAGGCCAAGGGAAGCTGGCTTCATGGTGGGACCCCGAGCCGTTTGTAGTAGTGGGCACGGTAGGAGATGCGGGGGTGGTGTATAGGATTCGGCCAGAGAAGGGAGGGCGGGATCGAACGGTGCACCGAAACGCTTTGAAAGTCTGTATAGCGCCTCGGGAGCTGGGTGGAAGCGTTGAGCCGGTGTCTCAACCACCAGCGACTGGACCAGTCTGGAGGCAGTGTTATGGGTTCTTCCCCACGGCTCTGCGCCGTTCGGGGAGAGTAAATTTGGGACAGCCACCACAGCGGTATAGTCCGGGTTAAGCTATAGCTGCAGGGACTGCCAGCGATTTAAGTAGGGGGGAGTGTGAGGGGGTGGAAGACAGCGTTATTCTTTTTTTTCGTTAAAATGTCTTTCTTTGGAAACTCTTGTGTTTTATTATTATTTCTGTTAAGTGAATGCTATTTTATATGTTTCCCTTATTATACATTTACTTATTTGCTTGTGTTTAATAACGTTATTTCTCCCTACATGAAACTCCCCTTCTGATATATGTGTGTGTGAAGAGCCTGATAGGTTAACCAGCGGCCGCTACTCGGCCAATGAGAAGAGACTGACGTCATGCCCGGCCAATGAGAGGCTAGTGTCGGGCAGGGGGCGGCCTTTATAAGTGGGACTCTGTCACTCTGTTACTGAACGTGAAAGGAGGAGGACGTGTGTGTGAGGCAGGTGAACAGGCAGAGGTGACCAGTGTTATGAGGGACTGAGGACAGACACAGGAGGGCATGAGCAGTGAGCCCTACCTAGAACTATTGATGATGAACTTGAGTGAGCTCCACAGTGCAACGCAGTGAGTCAGACAACACGGTGGCCCAGCAGAACCGGTGAAGTTCCCGCGGACCATCTATCCTGACCAGGCGAGCCGAGACGAGCCGCTCCATCCGAGCTGACTAGAGGGGTCGCAGTGGTGACAGTGGTGTCGTGCGCAATACCCGCACAGGCAGCCATTGGCTGCCTCCGTGTGAGTAGAGAATCTGTGCACCATTTGTCTCTTCAAGCCACTGACCTGAGTTATGCCAATAAGTTAAAGTATACAAGGATACTGGCCTATTTTCCTTGTTCGCAGATACGAAGGCCTGAGACGTAGATGTTACTGAAGAGTTGCTGTGTCCCTCTACACGTCTTCTACTCACCCTGCTTATTATCATAATTATTATTATTATTATACCTGCCTGCGCCTATTAGTATTATATATATAACACACGTCCTATTTGAGCTAATGATTTGCAATATTCATATTATTATATATACGCCTTAAATTGCTAAGTGGCGAATATTGCACCCGCACTTTAATTGTGCGGTGGGAATTGATAAAGGGAGGAAATTACCCGGGTTGTGATCTTATTGTTGGTTGTTTTTAGGTTTTTTAGTTAGAAGCGCTATTTAGGAGTGTTAGGGTTTTATTTGTGTTTTGAATGGTTTTATGGCGTATAGAAGCCCCTGTATTTTAGATAATAAAGAACTTGTTATACCTTTGGAAATACTGTGTCCGGCTCCTTCTCTCCTGGGTTTATATTGCTCTGAACACCTGAAAAACGTACCTGTGTGTCTTAAAAGGGTTATTATTATATATCTCCTTTTCCTCTTTTATAGAGGTGGCGTTGTCGGAAGTCTTATAATTATATATGGAAATGCTAATGATAATACTGAAATAATACACTTGAATCAAAAGGTGTGTACTATAATTATTTATTTGCAAATCCAAGAAAGTAAGGTGTTGACAAAGAGTACCAGTTTATTCTGGCTGTTAATGTGAGTCTGGCCACTCTTACAGTTACACCCAACACTGCAGATATCTGTAACAAACTACCAGAAAACTGTTACAACGCTCATTCTTTTAAATCAAAGCTCGGTATCTGGCACTAGTATACTGTAGCTCCAGCTACATTGGAAGCTGTTGCGGTGAAACAGCTGAATATCTTTTGTGCAAAACTGGCCAGCCTTTCCTGAGCAGGGCGGGCCAATAGCGCTGTGGCAGACATGTACAAAGTGTGCCTGTTCAGTGTTGGCTACACATAAATGAACCAATGAACAGGTGAAATTGGAATTGGAACCAATCAGGCCAATTGCAGTGTTTAGAATGACTTTAAAGCAAAACACAATTAAGCACGCATTATTCTTGTGTTGCAGTCGTTACACGTTTCTGTATTGTAGCAATCAAGACCATGGTTATATCTCAAATATATTTCTCTCTGCTTTCAGACAGACAGACAGACAGAGACAGACAGACAGACAGACAGACAGACAGACAGACAGACAGACACACACACACACGCACACACGCACACACGCACACACAGAGCGAGAGAGAGAGTTCTTTACAGGGTGCTGAAAGAGTCACAATTGCTGAAGGTCAGTATTTCTGCCGTAGGAGGAAAGTCATTGTCCAGCATTTCAATAGGCATTGACATGACAACATGCAGTCTTCTATTCAGATGGGGCGCCTGATCATTTCTCTCTCAGCAACCTAAAATGTCTGTGGCCAAAGACACGCAACAGCTTGGCTTTTGAATGGAATCCATCTATCGCTCATACGGTTAGCTCAATTTCAAGGCACAGGCATACAGTACACGCTCTCTTGTACCTCTCTGCAATCCCCTCTCTCCTCCCCGATCTCACTCCCTGTTTGCACTCTCTTTCTCTGTCCTCTCATTTTTCCTCCACCGTTTGACATTTCCGTCAATATTTCTCTTGCCTGTATGTTCATGGCCGGCCACAAAACGGTCAGCGACATACTGTAACAGGGGCGTGAATTGGGTATGGCAGGGGTATGCAGCTGCCATACCCTGGGTCCAGGTGGGAAAATAAAAGTTACTTTTAAATATAAATCCATGAATGTCTCTTTGTCTATCTGTGCTGGTTATTATGTTGTTAAATTACAGTAAAATAACTACAAATGCAAAATTTAACAAGGTATTATAATTGTATTCTTCTCCACACTTGTATTCTCCCCATCTTGACAAAATGGTAGCCTATATTCCCAGGTTCCGCAGGTCAGCTGCACAGGTGCAATGCATTATTGTTAATTGTGGCACGTTTACTAACATGCCAAGTTTAGCTGCACTTGAACAACTGTTCCAGGCTGCCATATCCAGCCCAAGAAACCGTAGAAACGGAGGAAAAAATAAAATGTACTTCTTATGGCAACATGACTGGTCGCGCGCGTGCAAGACACCAGTCATGTTGCCATACCTTAGCTTCTTTCTGAACTGACGCCACTGTACTGTAAGACAGGCAAAACATGAACTGCCTATATTTGCCATTTAGCCAACACAGGTGTATGTACACGGGAGAATTCTGTGAAATGGCAAGAGACTTTTAAAATGGCATGGAAATGTAATTGGCCATTACAGGAGAGGATGTGCTTGTATAGTGCATTGATCTGATTATTGTGATTTGTCATAATGCCAAGAGTGACATTTCATCATCCAATGGGGACCATAATGGTTGAAAGCACCCTCATGGAATTTAATTAAAAAACAACAAATATCACAATCCTTCATGTAGCCTACCTACAGCTGTGTTACATTTGACTCTCTCATAACCGTAGGGTAAATGTACAGTCTTTAAGCCCACTGTTTTGCCGCTGTTCGAGGGTAGGAATTTAAACTATATTATTTTATTTGGGGTCCATATGTACTTTTCTTACAGAACATGACATTACACATTCTGTAAACCTTTTTTACACTGTAAAGTAGATGCTGTTAAGCTAGGGTGTAGGGCTGGCTAGGTGGGTTAGCTTCACCATGGGTGCTTCGGTCAGGAAGCGATTGAAGAGGAGAGGATTGCATTTGTTATGGTTTTAAAAAACAGCTGATCTACAAGCACACAACGCCTCGCATCTGTGTGCTTGTGGATCTGCTGTTTTCACTACTTTTGTGCGAAGGCCTTGTATGATGAAGCAGGGCTTTACTTTGCGAAACAACGTACAAATTGGAGACTTGGAGATACAAGGTTTCCAGGTGACAGCGACGAATAGATCTTCGCATTAGACGGTGAATGTTATGAACAAACAAGACAGAGCTATGTCCTCTGTATCCCCCCCACCCACCCTCCAGGTTCATATTGACCTCATGTGAGAGTGCAGGGGGCCTCTCCACTAATCTGGCCAACCACAGTGCTTTCAATCAACCCTCTCACTCACGCCAATTCTCTCTCCTTGACTCTCTCTCTCTCTCTCTCTGTCTCTCTCTGTGTCTCTCTCTCTCTGTCTCTCTATCTCTCTCTCTCTCTCTCTCTCTCTCTCTCTGTCTTTCACCTCCTCTTCCACTTATACCCAGTGCACAAAGAGGCCTGACCGAGCAGATTGATTTCCAGTAAGACGTTGTCTGGAGCGCGATCTGGAGGTTTCAGGATCTGTTCATCCTTCTTTATTGCAGTCTAATCTCAGGGGTGGCCGCGTGTCTGCTCCTACACGCACAAGCACACGCGCACACACGCACATCTACTATGACCAAAAATGTTTTGTCGACTGCGTTTTTTTCACTGATGAAAACTAAATAAAAACGAAATAAAAATTAACTGCGATGACTAAAACTAAGACTAAATATATTGACAATTTCGTCAAAATATTAGTGGAGAAGAGAGTCATTTTATGTTTGGTTGCTCTCGGGTGTTGCATGCTGAAAATAGCAGATCTACAAGCTCACAACGCGTCGCGCTGCAACACGTTGTGAGCTTGTAGATCTGCTATTTTCAGCACACAACCAAGTGTAAAATCAGTAATTACGATGCCATCAAGGCCTGCCAAAATACATTTCAGTTGACTAAATCAACTGTAGATTTTGTCGCCTAAAATCTTATGATATTTAGTCGACTAAAATTAGACTAAAACTAATACTTTACAGGTGACTAAATTATGCCTAAAACTAAATGACATTTTATTCAAAAGACTATGACTAAAACAAAATCAGAATTTACTGTCAAAAACAACACTGTTAAGCCTCTATCAGAGTCCAGGGTGAAGAGCTATTCACAGCACATTTTAGGTGATAAGCTATCCACCTAAAGTGAGAAAACAAGTGGAGGCCATCATAGTCAGTCACGGTGAAGTCCTATCACTGTGACTGACTGGTCTAGATCGACCAATCAGTGAACGGGGTGATGGACCGATCTGTCTGATAGTAAAAACAGAGAGATGTGTCGGGGTTCGCGGTGGATATCACCGCGATGCCTACTATGATAGGGGCTTTACACGCACGTGCACACGCATATACACACACACACACACACACACACACACACACACACACACACACACACACACACACACACACACATATAAACAAAGACTAACTCACAGAGCTCACTATGTCTTTATTCTATTTCTTCCTTCTAAAAGGCCTACACTTAGTGGCTAAGTGCATTATGTTTTGGAGCATCATTGTTATGTTTGTCTTAATGAGTTTCTTTACTGAAGAATAAATAGCCCTTTGATTAACATAGCAATAAATGGCACCTACATTAGAGCTCCCCTATTACCACTCCTACATCATAATGAGATAGAGTGACCTATTGTACGATAACTGCCTGGCACTATGCCCACAGCTTCAAGCAACTGCCACTCCCCACAGACATGCTGAGCCAAGCCCCCATGTCCCTTTGCCCTCTGTCTGGGTGCAGCACGCCTAGGCAATGCCCAATTAATGCCGGGGTCAACGTTTCAATATGCAACACAACCATAGTTGCTATTCCACCCCACCTCCGGAGATCAGGACCTGGACTAATGAGATTTACATGCACCAGGTGATTACACTGAGCAGCCAACCAGAAGTGAAACAGATCAGTTCCGGATGTGGGGTGATGAGCCTATTGCTTTGGATCGACTCTCTCAATCCCTCTCGTATCTGGTCCCGTTCTATTCTTAGCCATTCTCTGGGCTCTTTCCTCCTGGGTCAGAGGCAGAGCGGGTATTTTGGGGAGCAACTTTGAAGTTCCACAGCGGCGTAAATAGATCCACCAAGAAGGCGTGACAAAGGTAATTGCTTTTGAAGCCTCTTGGAAATTGAGCGCAAGTGTGGCTGCTCAAATCAGTCTAACACTCAAATAGTAGTTCTGATATAAGTTAACTTTTTTTGTTCAATTTGATCTGGTACAGCACCTGTATATGCGTGAAAGATCAGAAGAACAAACAATTTTGTCAGGAACACTCAGTTCAAAGTAGATTTAACCATTTATTGCATAAATGGAATACAGTTAATCTTGGCGTTTAATGAAATACGGTCAACCTCCTAGAAAACCAGAAAAAGTACAAAACTATGGCAGCACCTCTTTAAGAGGCTCTCAACCAATGTCATCACATTAGATTCTCATGAGTGGGAAATGTTGGCGAAGTGACACAAGGTGGATGGGGGCACCGGCCCCCAACAGCTCAATAATGATGAGATAGATGTATGACAGCCACTCACAGGAGAGTGTCAGCCTATTTGTCTTCCTGTTCCGACAGAAAGATGGATGACCCTTCCTCGCCTCCCAAGCCTTCGGTGGAAGCATTCACAGCGCCAGGATGTCACGATAAGCCCATCATCATCCCTCACTCTCACACCATTCACCCTTCAAGACTTGTTTAGTCCAGAAGGGAGAATTGGTTTTGACGCTGTTATGATTTTCTTCTTTTTTCTTTTTCCACTTTTATTTTGTTTTGGATGGTGGGAAATGCATGGTAA
Source organism: Nannobrachium achirus (assembly GCF_963921795.1). Taxonomy (NCBI): domain Eukaryota; kingdom Metazoa; phylum Chordata; class Actinopteri; order Myctophiformes; family Myctophidae; genus Nannobrachium; species Nannobrachium achirus. The sequence continues at coordinate 23,096,018 of NC_137814.1, read as the reverse complement.
CTGGATCATGCTATAGATTTCCGTCCTGTAATGTGCCCTGATGTGCTCCCGCGGTGTACAGTACATGTGAGTGAGCGTGTTTGCACGCATGCTCATGATGTGCTACTACGTACAGATGAATGCACATATGCACTGCACGCACATACAGGGGCGTCACAAGGGGAGGGGGGAAGTAGGACTGCGTTACTAGGGCCCAAGGTGGAAGGGGCCTTAATTATTTAATGCTTTATAGCTATTGAAAAATAGCAGATATACAAGCTCACAGCAATCTGCTATTTTTGTCGTGAAAATGTGTGCAAATCTTTGAATATATGTGTTTTTTAAGCAAACATTTGTAACAAAAATGTTGCTTCTGGGGGGGGGGGGGGGGGTCACATGAAAAAGTTTGAGCACCACTGACGTATAAACAGGTTTTTTCAAAAAACCTTAGAAGGATTTGAAATATTTAAAGACTTGAACAAATGTTCACGATTTTTCTTTTTTTAAATAGCAGATCTACAAACTCGTAGTGCGGCTCTCGGAGCCACGCTGTGAGCTTGTATATCTGCTATTTTTCAATAGTTAAAGCACAAAATAACGCGTAATAATGTGTTCCCAGTCTAAATGGGTTAAACCCCCTCCCCCTATGAAGAACATTCAATAGGGGGCCCGCAGTGAATCCTCGTACCCAGGGCACAGAATTTGGTGCGACACCCCTGGCCTGCGCGCATACGCACAATTGCATGCACACACCCGTGCGTTGCATGCATGTTAATGCGGACGCCCACTCACAGCCACAACGTCCCCAGGGAGTACAGGTCAGTCACAGATGGGACCCAAAGGAGCAGAGCAGAGGGGCCGGGCCGGAAGATTGGAGGAAATAATTATCTCCCCACATATCAGTCGTTCTTCTCCCCGGGGAAATGTATATCATCGCTGTTTCCAGCCTTCAAAATACAACGTGTTCCAACACCAGACCAAACGCTGTAGTATAGTGTATAATGTACAGCTATTATGCAGCAGGCTGAAGCTATAGGCTCAAGTGAAATACACCACTCCTTGTTTGGTCAGCATGGTTAGCAGCCCCCACCTGGCCCGCTGGCAGGGGTGTCACACCAAATCCTGGGCCCTGGGTACAAGGATTCATGCACTGTGGGCCCCCATGAATTTTGTGCTTTAACTATTGAAAAATAGCAGATCTACAAACTCACAGCGCAGCACCAATTGACGCGTTGTGAGCCTGTAGATCTGCACATTTTTCTTTTCTTTGAAGTCTTTGAATATTTCAAATTCTTCTAATGTTTCTAGTCAGTGGTGCTCAACCTTTTTCACGTGAAGGACCCCTAAAATGATATGTATTTGGCCACAGACCCTCATCTCAAAATATTTTGTTCCAGGGACCCCCCAGAAATTTGAGTTACAAATGTTCGCTTAAAAAATACATACATTCAAAGATTTACACACATTTTCACGACTTTTCAAAAATAGCAGATCTATTAGCTCGCAGTGTGGCACTCGGTGCCGCTATTTTTCAATAGCTAAAAAACGAAGGCCCCTCCACGCACGTTGTGCCCTAGCAACTCGGTCCCACTTTTCCCCCCCTTGTACTGCACCTGCCCGCTGGAGCCTCTTGTATAACAGTGAGACTAATTCTTCCAAGTCAATCTTGTCGTGTTCTTCAAGGTCTAGCAGCGCTAGCTGTTCACAATCCTTTGATGGTAGATTTTAGTCTGACAACCTCCATGGTTACCTTGGTAACTGCACAGGGCTGAGATACGGAGAACTGCACGAAGGTGCGAGGTGAGGTTGTTGATGCAACAGTTGATGGTCCCCGCGGTGGCCTCAGTGGGGGAATTTGTTAAGGCACAGATGGGGTTTCTGCATTGCGACGTTTCTGAAGCCTTGACACAGCAACATGATTTAAAAGTGCATCATATTCCATAATCCAGATTTATCTCCTGATTAAATTGATTCTCAGTACATCATCATTGTACATAATATCTTTCTACAGTTGTGGTTTTCATCTTAAAGGGGTACTGTCACCTAAAGGGGCTGAGGGGCAGATTACACTGTGAAATGAGCTTCTCTGAAAACGGTCTGAAACAGTCTGAAGCTCATGTCACAGTGTAATCTGCCCCTCGCCCCCCAACAACAGCTGACCGGTACAGTAAGTAGTCATACAGTCAGGCTATACAGATAATTCATTTGATTGGCTTATAATTGTGCATCCACAATGACATCAAAAAAATTCTTAAAGTGACACTAACCCTTTAGGTGACCGGCTCCCTTTAAACAATAGTATTTCCTATTTAGAATTTGAAAGGGAAGAACAATGAAACTATGACACAAGACTAGGGCCAAATGAGGGCTCTTATGCGAAATGAACCTCAGAAACAATACACTTCACGCCTCTATGAATGTCCTTTTCACCACGTTAAGGAGGCTTTCCCCTCTTGACAAATGTCTACGTGATTTAATCAAGGATCTAATCAAGGATCAATCACAAACAATCAGGGCGATCGTTGGTGGCACTAACAAGCGACAAATCCCATTACACCATGATGTGCCGTTAGATTAGATTTTTGTAAGTGCGCATCTTTAAAAGCTGATGGAGCTTTTCATGTATTTATTGTCAATCCAATAACATATGGTTCTTTTGCATGAAAAGATTATCCCTCAAGGCTTAGACTGTACATTCACTATACAGTTGAATGGCTCTCATTACTTTCAATCGGCTCTATTCCTCACGTTGGCTTTCTCTCTGTCTTCGTCTTTCTCTCTGTCTGTCTCTCTCTGTTTCTCTGTCTCTCTATATCTCTCTCTTGGTCTCTTTCTCTCTCTGCACACATCTTTCACTATTCACACCATGGCTGTTGCTAGAGGCAGAGGAAGGCTTTATAGACATGAATAACAAAGGTCCTTTCATGGCATTTTTGAACTACTACATAAATTGGATAGCAGTTCAAACGCTTCTGACGTTCATGCCAATTCAGAATTCACTCACACACGCGCGCACACGCACACACACACGCACGCACGCATGCACACACACACGGAAGCAAGTTTTACTAGTGTTGCGCAGGTCTGGGATTTTTAAAACCCCTCCCTGCCAAAGCATTATGAGAGGCCTATAACCGACCCACTCGAAATAATTTGTTAATCACCCAAATTCGACCAGGCCCATTCATTTTTGTGGGCAGGGTTGAACCGCCTGTGATAATTGCGTCTGAAGCTTAGGCAAACTTGCACGTCCCGTGGGTCAGGCCGGGTTCCGGTCGCTGAGCAAAACTACAAACTACCATATTGTATACATACAAGCCTTTGAAGATGTAAATAACAGGGGCACCAATGGCCGATAGGCTCTGGTGCCTGACAGTGAGTCCCGGTTTCAATTCCTGAGCCTGGCCGACCCTTGGTGCATGTCACTCCCTGACTCTCTCTCTCTCCCCGCGTTTCCTGTCAATCTTCACTGTGGACTACCAATAAGGCGAGGCGTTGTGTGCTTTGCTGTTTTCACTAGTTTTGTGCGACGGTCTTGTATGATGAAGCACGGCTTTGCTTTACCAAAAAACGTACACATTTGAAACTTGGAGATACGAGGTTTCTGCCCGACAGTGACGATATATGTTACAGTCAGTTTGGGTAACTCAGTTAGATTGGGGTAAGAGCGCTCGTTTTGTCGTTCACCACACACCCCTACCACCACCTGGATCAATTCACTTTGATAGTCTCTTATCAGCGCACCTGTGTAATTCTGCATAATCACCATGAGATGGCGACAACAGCCATTCACTTGTGTAGTCGCTGACGTCACTCGTTTGCGACCCCTCTCTCTTTGTTTATCAGCTACTAGCTAGCTCAGCTGTGTTTAGCCATTAGCTTACTATGCCTAACTCTAACCCTAACCTTAACCTCAGTAAAACTATGCCTAACCCTAACCCTAACCCTAACCCTAACCCTAACCTCCGTGGGGTGAGGTGCTCTCATTCCTGCCGACGCTACGTTGTCGTTGTCGTTGTTGTGGATCAAAGCGACCGCTTGTTTCCGCCCCGCGCCGCACGACGAGCACTCCGGTTCTCGATCTAACTGTTTCTCCATCTAGCGGTGACATATATTTATAGAGAGAGAGAGAGAGAGGGGGGGGGGGGGGGGGGGGGCTTTATAGGATAAACCCCTTGAGATGCATCATATATCCTTAAAAAAGAAAACTACTGTATGACAGCATAATCTTGTCTTTGTAGTTCATCTAATTTTCTCTAGTAATGACCACACCCCTCAAAATATGTACATAATATCAAAAAAGAAAAAGTAAACAATGACAGCATAATGTTGTCTTTGTAGTCAAACACATTTAAATGTCCCTTCTGGTTATGGAAAATCTTTTCGGTGTTTTGCCGCTGTATGAGTGTGGCTCTGAACTCCAGATAAACTACATTATGCCTCACAGGGGAGCTCACAGTGGAGGTTGGAAGGAGGGGGGGACACCAGCAGCAGGGGCGTCACAAGGGGGGGGGGGGAGTGGGACTGAGTTACTAGGGCCCAAGGTGGAGGGGCCTTAATTATTTTATACTTTAACTATTGAAAAATAGCAGATCTACAAGCTCACAGCACGGCACCGACCGCCTCGCTGCGAGCTTGTAGATCTGCTATTTTTGAAAAGTCGTGAAAATGTGTGCAAATCTTTGAATAGGCTATATTATGTATTTTTTAAGCGAATATTTGTAACTCAAATTCTGCTTCACGGGGGGTCCCTGGAACTAAATATTTTGAGATGGGGGTCCGTGGCCAAATACAAATCATTTTGGGGGTCCTTCATGTGAAAATGTTTGAGCACCACTGACATAGAAATATAGGTTTTTCAAAAATCCTGAGAAGGATTTGAAATATTCCAAGATTTTCAAGATTTTTCAAAAATAGCAGATCTACAAGCTCGCAGCGCGGCACTTGGTGCCGCGCTGTGAGCTTGTAGATCTGCTATTTTTCAAATAGTTAAAGCACAGGGGCCCCACAGTGAATCCTTGTACCCAGGGTCCCGAATTTGGTGTGACGCGACCAGCGCAGAGCAGAGGCAGGGGAGAAACATGCATTCACTCTGGTTTTTCTACCGCTGAAAAGAGAGCCAATTCCAATTCCCAATGCTCTTAACGATCATGTATCTTTTATTTGCAGTTCATCAACATAACCGAGTATAACAACCGTGGAGATTAAAGTCCGGGAGGCATAGCAGCAGGCCATAATAAAAACGCCCACTCTGTAAATCGGCACACACATGCCAAACGAGAACGTTCCCCTCTCTCACACTAAGCCACAAAACTGAGAGTGTTTGTTGGGGGAAGATCAACAGGTGATGTGTCACACACTGAAAAACCAGGAGCTACAGTATAGTCCTGTTCTAATTAGTGATTAGATTGCCACAGCCTTGCTCCCAACTACTCCACTGCTGCCTTCTGTGCGCTGCACGCCAGCTAATCAACTTGGAACCTTGGGGCCTTTGCAGTCTCTCGAGGCTGAGATGTTGAACAAGTTTTAGGTAATGGCATGTGACAAGGCATCTCTCATGTCTCCAAGCCAACCTCTTCTCATTTCTAAAGCCTGCGATTGATTTCTTTTCTTCCCTTCCCCTTTTTCTTTTTCTTCTCCTCTGAAAGATAAATAGATAAATGTCAGACCAGGACCCGCAATCTCCCGCCAAAGTGTTTGATCATTGGCTAACTGGGGAATTCAATGAAATATTTTTCGACACCCTGCTGGAGGGCTCTGCAGAGTTTTTCTATTAAAACGCTATCCCTCTGAGTCACCACTGTAGAGATGGGATGTGTGGCTTTTTGAAGTGAGCCGGATCTCTGAGATCCGTTCCTTTCAAAGAGCCGTTCAAAAGACTGGTTCATTTTAGTTACTGGTTACTTTGTAGATTTTGATTATGATTGCAAATCACTTCAACCCTATAGGCCTATACATTTTGGTCATAGGATACATTTCTGCCATTTGTTGCGACGCATTGTGAGCTTGTAGATTGGCTATTTTCAAATGATTTTTCTACACTTTACTCATTGGAAAACTTGTGAAATGGGACATTCTGCATAATAAGTATTTTCTGCTATTGGTACTTTAAGCACATTTTGATACCAATACTTTTGTACTTTTACTCATTTTAATTCCAAACTTCTACTTGTGGCAGAGTATGTCTACATTGCAGCATTGATAATTTTGCTTAAGTAAAGAATTTGAGTACTTTTCCTACCACATGTTCATTAGAAAGGAACTGCTCCTTACTGCGAACCGGATCCCATCGTTTATTTCAAAAGAGCCGTTCAAAAGACTCGATTCGTTCACGAACGTCCCACCTCTACATCAATGGTCGTCATCTTTGAGGATTTGGACACTCTTTTTTCCCTTCAACGCAGTAGAAACCTCTGTGATAATTTAGCTCTCATACTGTAGTGTAAAAATGGCAATGATGGGCAGTAGCTAGCTACAAGTAGCTTTGCTACTTAACTACATTTCGTTAAGCTAAGTAGCGTAACGGAAACTTGCTACATTTCTCTGGGGATAGCTTGTAGTGTAGTTGAGTTATATGTATTTAAGCAAGAGTAACTAGTATTGTAATAAATAAAAAATACATGAATAAATAAATAATTAGACCAGTCAATTGCACTAGTGTTCCCAATAATGGGGTACACATTTAATTTAAAGCCAGACAGAGGGTTTCCAGAGGGTCTGTTTTATAATAAACAACCGAACTGAGCATGTTTTGCCTGCCCATTTATTTGGTGGAAAGTTGTTCTTGATAAAATAAAATAAATTAAAAAACAAAGTGGTGTCGATGTAGCTAGCTACTTTTGCCCTGTAGTGTAACTTGCTACACTTATCTGGGGATAGCTTGCAGTGTAGTTGAGCTATATTTAATCAAGAGTAACTAGCAGTGTAGCTTACTATATGTTCCAAGTACTGTAGCTTGACTGTGTTTTCAATGCGTATCGTTTTCCGTGTAAACATAGCCTCAGAATCATGAGGATTTTACTGGGTACAACAACATTCGGCCCAAGAGATCTCTGCCTCTGACTACAGTACCTTCGGTTCAGCTTATTAGCGTATTAGGCTACTTTCAGTTTGGCTTTTTATGCAAGCTCGTGGTTGAATTAAAGTGAATGCCGGCAGAGGCAGAGCTGTTTGCTCAATAAAGTTCCTTAAAGTAAAGCTCACTTATATCTTCCTTTCAGACTCTGGGGAAATATTCTCTCATTACAGCTCGGTTGAGGGGGAGGAGGAGAGAAACAGCAATAAGGTGGATTTCAGCCGAGGCACTGGAGAAAATGAAACGTTCCCAGCGACAGTAGCCCATGTAATGGATTTCATCCGATTCCACCCGCGGAGGAAAATTAAAAGAAAATTACTGTTGTGTGAAAATGTCTTTTGCAACTCCTGCCTGTGCCTGATTGCTTTATCCGGCGAGCGATGAGCAGAACAATTATTTTATATGTTGGATTTGAGCAACCACCTGTTATGATTGATTTGGATGGCATAGTTTATCAACATCTAACGCTGAGGTGACTGAGGTGACTGAGTTTTATAGAACAAAATCTGTAGGAGTTGTTCAAAAAGTGTGTTTTGAAGAAAATGCCCTATGGTTCTGGCAAAATGGAGTAGTAACTAAAACTTTTTTGATTGTATGACGGTTCAAAAGCTATAGTCCAAAACATTGGCCTGTTATAGCGGCACCACAAGGCTGATTTGAAGGGTGGCATATTTCCACCCTTCATATTTCTTCCTTGGCCCTGTGGGAATGTGCGTGCAAAGTTCCCCAGCAGTCGGACACTGCATTGATATATTGGCCTATACAACTCATGAAGTAGAAACTATATCACTCACTACTACACAAGAAAAAACGGATACAGAGCCGGTATAAAGCACTGATGTCTGTGCAGAGGCAGTACTGTCACAGAAGCTCTCCCTGAGTGTTGGAAATGACTGTTTTATCCTACAGTATAATGCACAACAGGGACGTGCAGTGAATGTTAGAGAGGCAGGGGCTGACATTTCTACAAGGGCCTTTTGCTGAAAATATCGAAAATAGCAGACCTCCAAGCTCACAACGCGTCGCAGCACGGCGCGTTGTGAGCTTGTTGTGAGCTTGGAGGTCGTTGTGAGCTTGGAGGTCGGCTATTTTCGGTACTTATTCATGGTCTGGAGAGGGCACTTTTTACAGGCGGGTAAAAGGGCACTGTCTATGTGTGCACGTGCCTGATGCACAATAGGTGTACTACTGGTCTAATTAGTATCACTCAAGCCTGGAGTCACTGCAGTATTTACAAGCCATCTCACACCCTACAGCTCGGTTCTGGTTGCCAAAATAATGGTTACATTTTGGAATTAATCATTTTGCTAAATGCTGTAAGTAACTGAGTAAAATGCTTCTCCACTACAAGATAATCTGATACTGTGATAAAAAGTCAAAGCACAAATACACCCTCCCTCTCTCTCTCTCACTCTCTCTCTCTCTCTCTCTCTCTCTCTCTCTCTCTCTCAACCACCCCCTCCTAGCATACAACAATAAGCTAATCCTTGAGGAAGAAATTAATTGGCATTTTGATATATTATTTAATTACCGCGAGTCGTGACGCACTTCTTAGTGAAACAGAAGCTGTGCACGTCTCATCCAATCACAGTGATGGGGGCAGGGTTTTGACCGCAGCTTTGAAACCTACAGACGTGTCTTTTACCCAGTAATGAGCACTTGTCCTGGGTATGGCGAGTGCTGTTGCACACCTGGATGTCACCTCCATTGGACCACAAAGTAAAAAGAAAAAAAAGAAAAAAAAAAACAGTACTGATTACTGAACCGAGTTTCTGTTACTGCGTTGCATTTCTCGGCCTCAAATGTTTTCAGAAACATATTTTAGTGTACTGCATGGCTTTAAAATTAGATTGTTAATAACGTGTCCACAGGGGCGTCACACCAAATTCTGGGCCCTGGGTACAAGGATTCACTGCGGGCCCCCCGTGAATGTTAACTATTGAAAAATAGCAGATCTGCTATTTTTGAAAAATTGTGAAAATGTGTGCCAAGAAACCTATGTTTCCATGTCAGTGATGCTCAAACTTTTTCATGTGAAGGACTTGTATATCTGCTATTTTTCAATAGCTAAAGTTACTAGGGCCCCTCCACCTTGGGCCCTGGTAACTCAGTCCCACTTTCCTACCCCTTGTGACGCCCCTGCGTGTCCATCCTTTTTGCCGAGGAAGGCGGCAAGAATTAGATGAGAGTCCGGAGGAATGGAGACGGTTGCACTGGTAGCCACATTCCAATATGCACATTTCTGCCTACTTGCTTCTCCTCCTGGATGCTGTCTTTCTCTCTTCTATGCTGAATTAAGCTGTATTCTCCCACACCGATGCACAACAAACAGCATGATTGTTGCTAGTAGCTTTCATCACTGTTATATTTATGTAATAATACCAGTAAGACGCCCTAAGGACGAGAAGCGCCCTCGCCCTCAAACAACAGGGACGGACACAATATGTCCATATATGGGCATTACCAGATATGGGCTTAATATTGATGACATCAGGATACTCCATATAGGGCATAAAAGGGACAAGGGCGGAATTCATTTGCAAGTGCGACTCATGTCGCGACAACCACACTGGTTATCATGAGACAGACACAATATGTCCATATATGGGCATTCCCAGATATGGGCTTAATATTGCTGACACCAGGGATCTTGGTCATATATGGAACGTGACACGAGGTGTGACTGACGCACGGACCATATAAGGACATTCACGGTCGCAACAATATATTAACTTGTTAGTTAGTAGGCTACTGTATATTTTCCAGTTTAATCAATTGGGACACTTGTTTCACTCTCAGACATACACATAGCCTAGTTCCAGACCCTGAATCGCTAGCCACACCCCTTTAAATTTTTTGTTTTGGCGATTTAGGGGTCTAGAAGTGCTCTCATTGAAGAGGCCTGCCTCGGTTGAAAATCTGTACGGCGAATCAGCGTCGTGAATCAGCGTCTTGTGATCAGCGTGGGTGGGGGTTTCCCAGAACTCATGTGTGTTTCCAAGTACACCAGCGCCGCCAACGTACCGTACCGCGCATCGCGTCGCGGTAAAATGCGGTAAATTGCGGTAAAATGTGATCGTATCGATCTCGCTATGAAACACCAGTAGCAGGCATGTTATGTTGTGTTTGATTACTAGTTCGTAGTGCTCCTATTCTGACTGTTTCTTTGGTTAGCAAGTAGCACTAGCAAGCAACAGGCTAGCCACTAGCCAGCCACACATAACAACCATGATAACAACACTATGTCATGTGTTGGTCGGTGAACCAATCGCTGAAGACTGCCTCTTTTTGGCAACGCCCATCCCTGCAATCGCCCTGGGGGGAAGCGACCTCAGACTGAATAATGAAGTGAAACGAAATGTCAATTCAGGCTGAGTGTCAGGCTAACATACACACACACACACACACACACTGCGTTATATTTAAATTACCAGTAAGAATCCCTAATCGGGAGATAAGCGACTGTCAGGTCACAGTATACACAAAGAGGCCTGTAAGTGGCATTGGTTCCACCCACAAGTTTGTACGACAAACAGTTGATGATTAAAGCCAAATAAAGTTTCGGCCAATCAGAGGAGGGGGCGGGGCAAAGTTGAACCAATTAAGGTGAAGGACTCTTAATGAATTTAATTGACACCACCCACAAGTGTATACGACAAACAGTTAATGAGTAAAGCCAAGCAAAGTTTGGGCCAATCAGAGGAGGGGGCGGGGCTAAGTTAAACCAATTAAGGTGAAGGACTCTTAATCAAGTCAATTGAGACCACCCGCAAGTTTTTACGACAAACGGTTGATGAGTGAAGGCAAATAAAGTTTCGGCCAATCAGAGGAGGGGGCGGGGCAAAGTTAAACCAATGAAGGTTAAGGACTCTTAATCAAGTCAGTTGACACCACCCACAGGTTTGTACGACAAACGGTTGATGAGTAAAGCGAAATAAGATGCTGCTTCTTTCTTTTAACTCATTTCTAGCAGATCCCGAGTATACTCGTGAAAAGTACTCAAGTATTTAGAGTGCCAATCCCGAGTATACTCGCGAAAAATACTGTATATAGAGTAACGCTGGCGTTCTTACCCTATAAACCGGCGGAAGGTCTGGGCACGATCGGCCTCGCCGATTCATCATCATCACGGATCCACGTGCACAAAATAGTAATCCCATAACATGGAGGCCGACGGCCGATCTCATCTTTAATGTCCATTATCTCCAAACAACACTTTTAAAGCCAAGGATGGCATTAGATTCTGGCTACAAAAACATAATAACAAAGGCATCGATCGGCCATTTTAGGATCGGCATGGGATGACGACCGCTCCCGTTGAATGACGTCATGACGTCAACCCGGAAGTGTTTACGCAATGGACTTCTGGCCTTCAAAATAAGACAATGGATGCGTATAGGAGCCTGTGAGCGGCACGCTAGACATTTAACCCGTTCATGTCTGGAGCACTAAATGGGTTAATGCACTGATATTGTGATAAAGAAGCAGTGAGTCGTGCTCCCAGCCATTTGCTCTGCCCACTCCAAATATCTGCAGGTTATCTGCAGGTTTTCATACTAAATGCGACCTACGGTCGCAACAATAATATATTAACTCGTTAGTAGGCTACTGTATATTTTCAAGTTTAATCAATTGAGACACTTGTTTCACTCTCAGACATACACATAGCCTAGTTCCAGACCCTGAATCACTAGCCACACCCCTTTAAATTTTTTGTTTTGGCGATTCAGGGGTCTAGAAGTGCTCTCATTGAAGAGGCCTGCCTCGGTTGAAAATCTGTACGGCGAATCAGCGTCGTGAATCAGCGTCTTGTGATCAGCGTGGGTGGGGGTTTCCCAGAACTCAGGTGTGTTTCCAAGTACACCAGTGCCGCCGGCGTACCGTACCGCGCATCGCGTCACGGTAAATTGCGGTAAAATGCGATCGTATCGATCTCGCTATGAAACACCAGTAGCAGGCATGTTATGTTGTGTTTGATTACTAGTTTGTAGTGCTCCTATTCTGACTGTTTCTTTGGTTAGCAAGTAGCACTAGCAAGCAACAGGCTAGCCACTAGCCAGCCACACATAACAACCATGATAACAACACTATGTCATGTGTTGGTCGGTGAACCAATCGCTGAAGACTGCCTCTTTTTGGCAACGCCCATCCCTGCAATCGCCCTGGGGGGAAGCGACCTCAGACTGAATAATGAAGTGAAACGAAATGTCAATTCAGGCTGAGTGTCAGGCTAACATACACACACACACACACACACACACTGCATTATATTTAAATTACCAGTAAGAGTCCCTAATCGGGAGATAAGCGACTGTCAGGTCACAGTATACACAAAGAGGCCTGTAAGTGGCATTGGTTCCACCCACAAGTTTGTACGACAAACGGTTGATGATTAAAGCCAAATAAAGTTTCGGCCAATCAGAGGAGGGCGCGGGGCAAAGTTGAACCAATTAAGGTGAAGGACTCTTAATGAATTTAATTGACACCACCCACAAGTGTGTACGACAAACAGTTAATGAGTAAAGCCAAGCAAAGTTTGGGCCAATCAGAGGAGGGGGCGGGGCTAAGTTAAACCAATTAAGGTGAAGGACTCTTAATCAAGTCAATTGAGACCACCCACAACAAGTTTTTACGACAAACGGTTGATGAGTGAAGGCAAATAAAGTTTCGGCCAATCAGAGGAGGGGGCGGGGCAAAGTTAAACCAATGAAGGTTAAGGACTCTTAATCAAGTCAGTTGACACCACCCACAGGTTTGTACGACAAACGGTTGATGAGTAAAGCGAAATAAGATGCTGCTTCTTTCTTTTTTCTCATTTCTAGCCGATCCCGAGTATACTCGTGAAAAATACTCAAGTATTTAGAGTGCCGATCCCGAGTATACTCGCGAAAAATACTGTATATAGAGTAACGCTGGCGTTCTTACCCTATAAACCGGCGGAAGGTCTGGGCACGATCGGCCTCGCCGATTCATCATCATCACGGATCCACGTGCACAAAATAGTAATCCCATAACATGGAGGCCGACGGCCGATCTCATCTTTAATGTCCATTATCTCCAAACAACACTTTTAAAGCCAAGGATGGCATTAGATTCTCGCTACAAAAACATAATAACAAAGGCATCGATCGGCCATTTTAGGATCGGCATGGGATGACGACCGCTCCCGTTGAATGACGTCATGACGTCAACCCGGAAGTGTTTACGCAATGGACTTCTGGCCTTCAAAATAAGACAATGGATGCGTATAGGAGCCTGTGAGCGGCACGCTAGACATTTAATCCGTTCATGTCTGGAGCACTAAATGGGTTAATGCACTGATATTGTGATAAAGAAGCAGTGAGTCGTGCTCCCAGCCATTTGCTCTGCCCACTCCAAATATCTGCAGGTTATCTGCAGGTTTTCATACTAAATGCGACCTACGGTCGCAACAATAATATATTAACTCGTTAGTAGGCTACTGTATATTTTCCAGTTTAATCAATTGGGACACTTGTTTCACTCTCAGACATACACATAGCCTAGTTCCAGACCCTGAATCGCTAGCCACACCCCTTTAAATTTTTTGTTTTGGCGATTCAGGGGTCTAGAAGTGCTCTCATTGAAGAGGCCTGCCTCGGTTGAAAATCTGTACGGCGAATCAGCGTTGTGAATCAGCGTCTTGTGATCAGCGTGGGTGGGGGTTTCCCAGAACTCATGTGTGTTTCCAAGTACACCAGCGCCGCCGGCGTACCGTACCGCGCATCGCGTCGCGGTAAAATGCGGTAAATTGCGGTAAAATGCGATCGTATCGATCTCGCTATGAAACACCAGTAGCAGGCATGTTATGTTGTGTTTGATTACTAGTTTGTAGTGCTCCTATTCTGACTGTTTCTTTGGTTAGCAAGTAGCACTAGCAAGCAACAGGCTAGCCACTAGCCAGCCACACATAACAACCATGATAACAACACTATGTCATGTGTTGGTCGGTGAACCAATCGCTGAAGACTGCCTCTTTTTGGCAACGCCCATCCCTGCAATCGCCCTGGGGGGAAGCGACCTCAGACTGAATAATGAAGTGAAACGAAATGTCAATTCAGGCTGAGTGTCAGGCTAACATACACACACACACGCACTGCGTTATATTTAAATTACCAGTAAGAATCCCTAATCGGGAGATAAGTGGCTGTCAGGTCACAGTATACACAAAGAGGCTTGTAAGTGGCATTGGTTCCACCCACAAGTTTGTACGACAAACGGTTGATGATTAAAGCCAAATAAAGTTTCGGCCAATCAGAGGAGGGGGTGGGGCAAAGTTGAACCAATTAAGGTGAAGGACTCTTAATGAATTGAATTGACACCACCCACAAGTGTGTACGACAAACAGTTAATGAGTAAAGCCAAGCAAAGTTTGGGCCAATCAGAGGAGGGGGCGGGGCAAAGTTAAACCAATTAAGGTGAAGGGCTCTTAATCAAGTCAATTGAGACCACCCACAAGTTTGTACGACAAACGGTTGATGAGTAAAGCGAAATAAAGTTTTGGCCAATGAGGCAGATAGGCATGACCTGATCTACACCTGCGTAGTCCCACTCTGACTCACTGAACTGAAACGCTGTCTGTTCAAGTCATTCAGCTAGTGAACCGAGACATGCAGGTCATTCAGGGACTGGCTCATACCTAGTTGACACTAGCGTACACCAGCAGTTTGTTATACGGGAACAATTAAAAGGGAAATGAAAACGTATTTCATTATCCTAAGAGTAGAAAAACAATTTCACAAAGACACTCAATAACATGGGATATTAAATAGATATATTTTTGTTATCTTTTCAGAATATTCTTCCCTCTGTCCTCTGTGCATCATTTGCTTTTCATCCTTTAATATTACGGATGCCCACGACCCACCCATGGCAATATTGCTGCCACTGTGAAATCAATAGTTTTGCATATCAATATGCACATCCTCAAATTGAAAATCCCATTCTATTTTTCGAGATGGCTTTTTGATGGGTTCTCATTACGGTGGATGTTGTTGGCTGTGGGTCAAATTGAAATGCCATTGCCATCTCGAGGAGGGGCTGTTCCTCGAGGAGGTCCTCAGAAAACAGAGAAATGTCCACTTAGGGAGCGCAACCCCTTTCGTCTGGCGGAAGACAAATTGCAACCCAGCTGCAGACAGTACCTGGAGGGGAATGAGTGACTGAGGAGGTGCCAGTCGAGTCTTGCATGGTGCCATCAGACCTCGCTTGCTCGCGGTGTCACACACCTTTATCAAATCCAAGAAACCAAGACTGGTAATTAGCAGAGTCTTCTAATCAGAGAGTCCTGCCACTGCGGGGTCAGAAACAGCGCTGGTCACGTGGTTCATTGTCACTTTACACCTCATAGACTTCAATACATTTTGTAAACTTCCGGTTCGCCGTTTGTCACTATACGCCAATAGATGTGTGCGTAAAGACCTGGCCCCATGAAGTGAACGGGAGTGACGCAACTGTCCGTAGGTAGAAGGCTCTGGTAATTAGGGGTGTGCCAAAATATCGATATTGTGATATATATCGTGATACTCACTCTCACGATAAATATATCGATAGCTGCTGGCAAATATCGATATTTTATCACACCATGCGTGGATTCCCTGGGTTGCCGCAGAGTGCAGTAGCCTACTTCATGCAGCCTGTCCTGTCTGTACATTTTATTATTTATATGTACAGATATTTTAGAGAGGGGTTATTTTACAGGTTGCAGTCATTGTTTTACTGTTAGGAGGAGGCATTGTACATTGTACAAGGCAAATTTATTATACACAAAATTCTAATAAGATTTTGGATTATTAAATGCATAATTCAATTTTGTTTTAATTTTATGAGTATTTTTTTCAGTTACAGATATTGTGATATTGTTGATGAAATGTCTTACAATATATTGAGTATCGTAGATATCGTGTATTGTGATATTATCGTTATCGAGGGCCACATATCGCCACAGATATCGTGAGCTACCCATATCGTCCCAGCCCTATACTCGTAATGCCTTCGGTATTTCAGGATTATTCGCATCCGTGAGGAAATGAATGTGCGTGCGTGCGTGCGTGCGTGCGCATGCACTTGCGTATACTTACACTATGCTGTTCTGTGAATATTTTCTGCTTAAGGGTGTGTCTATGTTCGTGCCAGCTCTCCTATTGTGTCGCTGTGCGTTCTATAGCTTTTGCAATTCCAAAACTAATTGCCGCCACTGTCAGTAGTCTGACACTTAATATTTGGAGTGGGCAGAGCAAATGGCTGGGAGCACGACTCACTGCTTCTTTATCACAATATCAGTGCATTAAAAGAAAGGCGCAGCATCATAGTCTGCGTCTCCAAGACTCAAGGTTGTGTGGAAACGCTCCAATGGTTTCACCTGCGTCTCTATGGGAACCGTCTTTTTTATTCCCTCAATGAGTACAACCCTTGTCTTTGCCCACACTGATCCAGCTACTGCCGTCAGCCATCCCATTTAATTCTCATTTCAGTTGGCCCCCACTGCCAAAACAGGCGACATTCAGGGGCCATGTGACTCGTTCAGATGTGCACAATATTTGACACTGCTATTAAATATTCATCATGTTCTTGTGTGTGTGTGTGTGTGTGTGTGTGTGTGTGTGTGTGTGTGTGTGTGTGTGTGTGTGTGTGTGTGTGTGTGTGTGTGTGTGTGTGTGTGTGTACAGTACATATGAATCATAGCTTGCCCGGACTACGTTTATTAAAGCAAATTGCAGCTGGATACAGATGGGGAAACGGCACGGGAGACCAAGCTGAGCAAAGCCTCGTCGCATGACAATGTTGCATTCTGAGAATAGTCGATCTACAAGCTCAAATGGCATTGCGACGCCACCGCATGACGGCGTTGAGAGGAAAGGTCATGCCTATAATGGGTCTGAGGATAGAGGAGCCAATTTCTACAGCCAAGGAGATGAGTGCAAGTCAGGGGGTAACGAGCAGTGGTGGAAAAGTTACTCACATTTTATGGAAGGAAAACTATCAATACTGCAATGTAGAAATACTCTGTTACAAGTAAAAGTCATTAAAGGCATCAAAATGTACTAGATGGGGTGCCATGACCCCCCCCCCCCCCCTCCCCTAACCCAAAAGAATAAGAAAAAAGAAAAACATGATGATCAGTTATTATGATTATACTAGGAGGATGATTTTATCCAACAAATTGTACAGAATGTGTTAAAATTAGGTTTTTATGTGGCCTCACCCACAAGTTCATTAAGCATGCCTGGTTGTCTGGTGGGTGGTGACCCAGCTGAAGTTAACCACACCCACAGTGTTGGGTATGGTAAAAGGGGAGGGGGTGATTCTATGATGTCATTAACTCAGTGTCTTTCAGTCTGCTCTTTTGACTCAAAGGCTTTCAGCTTTCAGGAAGTAACCAAAAATACACAGGGAAGGCAAATGTGCACTTTATAACCACACATGGGGGTCTATTAGAGTAATGTTAACTCCATTGACACAGTAAAAGTACAAAATGTTTGAAAATAGCAGATCTACAAGCTACAAAGTTGTGAACTTGTAGATCGGCTATTTTCAAAAAGCCTAGGTATAAAATAGGGCTAGAGTTTTATAATATTATAATGTATATCTGCAAAGTAACTAGTACGTTTTCAAAAAATGGTATTGGAGTAAATGTACAATATTTGGATCCGAGATGTAATGGATCCAAATATTAAATATATGGATCCAGGTATTAGAAATTGGAAATACTCAAGTAAAGTACAAATAACTCAAAATTGTACCTAAGTAAATGTACTTAGTTACTTTACACCACTGGTAACGAGCAAGCGTGGGGCATGGGTTCAAGGTTGTGCTTGTGTACAGTCAATTCAATAACAAGCTTCTTACATACAGTACACACCATCAGAGCACCTTTTCAACTCAAAGACCAGAAGCTCATCATAAGAATATGGGCTGAACACTTTGAAACCCTCCTGAACCAGCCCTCCCCAACATACCCCTTAGCTCGGTCTTGGATGAACTACCTGTCCACCCCACCATCCAAGAGCTCAGACCCCCACCATCTTTTACAGAGGTTTCAATGTGCTGTAAGCTATCTAGTAACAAGACCCCTGGCGCCGACATAGTGTCCCTGCAGAGATCTTCAAACAGGGGGGCTACCTTTGCATCCATGGACTTTTCCTTTTCATCACAAATGACTGAAAGCATGAAACAGTCCCTCCGCAGTGGGCGGATAGCAATATCATCACCATCTACAAAGGTGGGAAGATAAATCCATCTGCGGCAACAGCCGTGGCATTTCACTACTGGCTGTTGCTGTCCAGGCCCAAGTCATAATACACAGACTAGGAAAAACATCACAGGGGGGCGCCCACTGGCCTACTGTTCCAGGCGCATACCACATAGGCTTTGTGTAGCCTGCAGCGGGTCGCTGGTTAAATTCCCGAGCCCGGACGGATTTGCTGTGTGTCACTCCCCATCTCTCTCCCCGTTTCCTGTCAGTCTACTGACCTGTCAATAAAGGCATACAAGCCCAAAAAACATATCTTTAAAAAAAGAAAAACATCACAGAGAAGCTGCTGCCTGTGTGGGTTCAGAAGGAACAGGGAGAAGTACTGTGGACATGACATGAACTCCAGGAAGTGTAGCTTCCACTGATCCGTCGAAGGCCTTTGATGCCATCAACAGGGAGCTCATGGAGCATCCTCCTAAAGTCTGGCTGCCCACAAGGTGAACAATTCAACATGGAGGTCCTGGCACGTGTCACTATTGGAGGCCAGGAATCGGATGTGGTGTATGTCAGAGGTGCGTCCTTGCTCCAGTTCCTTTCAACATCTTCTTCATGTTTGTGCCATTGCTGTTCCATGAGAAGATCAAGAAGGACAGTTGAGTTGCTGTGGACTTCAGACTCGATGGACATCTGTCCAGCATCAGAACAGCTTGACTTTTGAGCAAATCATTGCAGACGACTGCAGTTGCAGCCCACTCACCAGAAGCACTGCAAGCTACCCTCAAGTGCCTATGGTACAGTAGACCGGGTCTCTCTGTAGATGTGGCAGAGACTGAAGTAATATGCCAGCATCCATTCCAAGCCCCCATCTTTCAAATACCTATGAAATCGGATTAAGGCATCATCTTAATTTGGCAGAATCAGGAGAGAGGTCTTCCAAAATAAAGACCTCAACCTCCACGCTAAAATCTCTTTACTTATATCCTGAGGATATTCTGGCGTGACCCAGTGCCGCATAATGAACGTTGTACGGCTGTGCGTGTGTGTGCATGCATGCATGTGCTTCTGCTTCGCTCTACCCTTTCCCTCATTCAATACTTTCCTCTCTTCTGTCAGTACAATCATTCTGGGAACTCAGATTGGTACAATCATAGTTTCCCATATCTCCCTTCTCTCTCCCTTTATGTTCTCTCTTTCTTTCTTTCTCTCTCTCTCTCTCCCTCCCTACAGTAGGACAAATTTACAAGACTGCAAAGATTAAACAGAAGTGTGGTCTGTATGGTGAAAGAAATTGTGAATTGTGCGATTCAACAGTTTGTTGAGAAAGTCTAAGCAGCCGTGGCGGCGCCAGAATATTATGACTGGGAGGGGGGGGGGGGGGGGGGGGGGGCTATGGGGGAGCTGGCTTTTTTAGAGCAGGGGCTAATTCATTTAGGCAACAAACAATAATGAATAGTACTAATATGACAAACGTGATTCCCTCGCTCCTGGGTTATGGATAACTGAACAGACCAGATCATTGGTAGTTTCCAGCTCCAAATCTGAGGACTGTAGGTGATCGGATAGTGTTTTTGTGAGGCTGAAGATGTTTTCCAGCATAAAAAGTATGATTTTATAGCATGGTTTACATAGAAGTCAGTCAATTGTCTTTCACATATTCATATATATTTTATCTATTTATTCCTTAAATATTTTTCATCACAATTGGGTCTGTGAGGTGGAGGGGCTTAGGGGGTGCTACACCTTCACCAGGGGGGGGGGCTAAAGCCCCCTCTAGCCCCCGCTGGAGCCGCCCCTGCTAAGCAGTATAGGCCAACTACGCTTTTCATGTGTTTATTTTTGGAAATATAACGGAAGCCAATGGGGCTTGGATTGGGCAGAAACCTAACTCACATTTGAGTTATAAGTCAGGTCACAGAACTGCGTTGTCTCATTTGAAATGACTTTTGGTCATTTGAGTATAAATAGGCCCTAATAATGAGCCAACCTGGAAATGAGACAAGTGGCGGGTGGCGGTGATGGGAAGGGAATGCATATTCTGATGGCGCAGACAGTCGTTCCAATCTCTGATTAATTAGATCACCGCTCTGCCATCACTCTCCTCTCCTTTTTCTGCTGTGTATGTGTGTGTGTGTGTGTGTGTGTGTGTGTGTGTGTGTGTGTGTGTGTGTGTGTGTGTGTGTGTGTGTGTGTGTGTGTGTGTGTGTGTGTGTGTGTGTGTTATCTGGCATTTGAGATTCTGGGATCAGTCAACTAGAGTGGTGCTGGTGTGCTAATGCAGGCAGGGGTGTCGCACCAAATTCTGGGCCCTGGGTACGAGAACTCACTGCGGGCCCCCCCATGAATGTTCTTCATAGGGGGTTTAACCCATTTAGACTTGGAACGCATTATTACGCATTATTCTGTTCTTTAACTATTGAAAAATAGCAGATATACAAGCTCACAGCGTGGCACCGAGTGCGGCACTGTGAGCTTGTAGATCTGCTATTTTTGAAAAATAGTTTTTTTTTTTTAAAACCTATGTTTCTATGTCAGTGGTGCTCAAACTTTTTCATTCGAAGGACCCCCAAAATGATATGTATTTAGCCACGGACTCCCATCTCAAAATATTTCGTTCCAGGGACCCCCCCCCCCCCCCCCCAGAAGCAAAATTTGAGTTACAAATGTTCGCTTAAAGAAATACATATATTCAAAGATTTGCACACATTTTCACGACTTTTCAAAAATAGCAGATCTACAAGCGATCAGCTATTTTTCAATAGTTAAAGCATACAATAATTAAGGCCCCTCCTCCGCCTAGGGCCCTAGTAACTCAGTCCCACTTTGACCCCCCCATTTGTGACACCCCTGTTTGAGATTCTGGGATCAGTCATCTATAGAGTGGTGCTGGTGTGCTAATGCAGGGGAAGGCATTAACCCGCCTCTGCCCGGACAAAAGAGCGTGGCGAGGCTTGCATCCGTTCGTTCCCCAGGGAGAGAGAGTGGCATGCTTCTGCCTCCCCGCCAATCTGTTTCCCGGATAGCACGCATCATGCACACTTATTGCATTTTGACCTGTTTCACAGTCACCATATTGATTTTTTTGAAACGTCAGTGTTGTGGGGGTGAAGAAGGAGGCTCTTTCAAGCACCGGGTTCGGTAATAATACATGATTTGCCGTTACGACAGACAGGCTCTTGTTACATGCAGTGGTGGAAAAAGTGCTATTTTTTTTTACTTGAGTAAAAGTATCAATACTGCAATGTAGAAATACTCTGTTAGGAATAGGATGCCCTCACACCAAAATACCTAGAGTGGAATCCGCCAATGCTTTTCAATGAGAATGGAGCGTTTTTTTGCAGAAATCCTCTACTGGCAAAAAAAGAAAAACGCTCCATTCTCATTGAAATGCATTGGCGGATTCCATTCTATGTATTTTGGTGTGAGGGCACCCTTACAAGTAAAAGTCCAGAATTCAAAATTTACTTGAGTAAAAGTACGAAAGTATTGGCATCAAAATGTACTTAAAGAACCAAAAGTAAAAGTACAAAATGTTTGAAAATAGTAGATGTACAAGCTCACAGGAGCTTGTAGATCGGCTATTTTCAAATAGTATAAAATAGGGCTAAAGTAGTTTATGTATGTTTTATAATATCATAATTGATATCAGCAAAGTAACTAGTAACTAATGTTTTCAAATAAATTTAGTCGCGTAAAAGTACAATATTTGGATCTGAAATGTAGTGGAGTAGAAGTAAAAGTATTGGAAATTGGAAATACTCAAGTAAAGTACAAATACCTCAAAATTGTATTTAAGTGCAGTACTTAAGTAAATGTACTTAGTTACTTTACACCACTGGTCACATGCATGCCGCTCACTTTTCTTTGTCTTTTTTTTTTTTTTTAAGTGCTCAAATGTTGTCTCGTCACCCCGTTTCCTGTCGTGGCGATGACGAGGAAATAAAACATTTATCAAAGTTGAATGTAACGTCATAATCCTGTCACAGCACACAAAATCCCAGAGTCATTTTTCAGTTTTCTGTTTTGGCCGCTTGTTAATGACGGCAGGGTCAGATGTCTATGTCTTTATTACATTGATTTATGAGAAGGGTTTTCTCATATTTAGCTATACTCAATGATGTCATTTCCAACGTATTATTTATTTTGCTTCCATAGTAAAATCTTCAGTCTTCTTTAATCCATTTGCAACCGAGTTCGATTAACATTTGAAATAAACGTCTTGCGTGTGTGTGTGTGTGTGTGTGTGTGTGTGTGTGTGTGTGTGTGTGTACAAAGTTTATTTCTACCGGGGGTGTGGTGTCTGCAGTGTTGCCAGATTGGGCGGTTTTCCACCCAATTGGGTTATTATAAAACTCATTGGGCTGGAAAAAATAGCATTGGGTGGGGACTTAAAATTTGGGATTGTTTTTAACATATCTGGCTGGTTTTATTAGCCTCAAGACACCAGCTTTACACGCAGTACAGTGTGTAAAACATGGTTTCTTTCTACTGCTCAGTGCTCTGATCCGGTCTAGAAACAACCTACTCACTGTATCCAGTCCTTAACACCCATAAATGCATGCACTGTTTCCGTATCCACTCTAGACCGGACATTTATTTGATCCAATAACGGCCATGTTGTGAGTACGTAGGGCGGGAGTTGGATACTGATCCATCTAGGGGTGAAGCTGCATGTAGTGGGTCACTTTCGCCGGTTTAATTCCGGTGCGGGAGGAAAATATTGTATCTGTAGGCCTATATATTGTGTTTCAAACTCAGTTTTGTGGCTCGGTTTTGCGGTTCGATTTTGCGGTTTAACATGGGTTTGGATTTGGGCTGTTTTTTATTGAATTGGGCTGGTTTTAAGTTGTGCTTGGGCTGGAAACTGTCATTCTGATCTGGCAACCCTGGGTGTCTGGCTTTGTGTGTGGAGAGAGACAGTTGTGAGAGAGCAGGCTGGGCATGGCAGACGCCGCTGTCTGCCTGTCTGTCTGTCGGCCCCTGTGGTACATTAACCATCCCTTAGCATGTATTATTGATTCCCTCTGCCTAATCAGGAGCTCCAGTGTTACAAATGACCCTTTTATGGTAGCAGAAACCCAGCGTTCTGCGGAGTTTCGTGAATCCAGCACCACGGCTGAGAGATGGAAACCAATGCTAAAAGTCTCTTGTGGTTTCGGTGCCCTACACTGCAAACAGCTGTGTGGCATACTTCAAATATAAAGTTTTGTTGACAAAAGTCATAGAAGGAAAGCTAACAGGAGATAGGCAGGTAGGGGCCAAGTGTGTTTGTCTTTTTTCCAATGCTTTAGACAAAGGAAATCGCTTTAAGAAATCACACCCAGTGTGAAGTGAGCGGAGACTTTTATGAGTTCATTTCATTAAGCGCCCCGCAAAGTGTGGGACGGACATACTGTAGATACAGACAAAGCCAGATGTAGGAGCACTTAGCCCTCCACCGCCCAAAAACAGGCGCTCACAGGTTTTGGGACCTTAACTGGCATCTGACCCTTTTCTAAAGACCCTTTTCCACTGCAGCTTTAGCACCACACCACACCGCACTGCACCACATAAAAATATCGACATTTTCCATTACACAAAAGTACCCCTATCGGTAAGAAACAAATTGACCCTTTTAACTGTGATTATAATACAATGTAAATTGTTTTATTTCAATTTTAACTATCCTAAATTATAATACACTATAATGGATTATAACTGTGATTATAATACACTTTAAAGTATTAATGTATTACTATGATAATATAATACACTATAATAGATTATAATAGTGGTTAGCACAATAGAATCTATTATCATGTATTACAACTACTAGAAGCTCGGCCGCCCTTCGGGCGGCCGAGGGTCTAGCCCTTCGGGTGGCCGAGGGTCTAGTCGGGGACCGGCCTACACAGGAACGATGTAAATAGGGAATGAATGCTCCACCCTTTAAATCAAACCCCATTATACCTGTTGTCTTGTTGTTCCCTACTCCTGTAGAATTTCATCCGGCAACTTTCAATTTTGGAGTATTGATCACAGAAGTATTCTTGAGTAAGTCTCCCTGACTTCAGAAGGGTGTTGAAAGAATTAGTTCTTTGTTGTAGATGGAATCTGAAGAACTCCTGAAGAGTGACTTTGCCTCTGCCTGAATTTGCATTAACCTTGAGGATGGGATTGTCGATGCTGAAGCCAGCATCTCCATATGGCAAGATCAAGGGATAGGCAGCTGGGTCATACATAGGGTGGAGTGAATTGATATGTGTAGTTTGTCTGTGATTAGGTGCATCAGCTGGAGTTCTGTACAGAACAATGTCTCGAGGTTGTGTCTGGTCTCCTGGTGCAAAAATAACAACGTCAGGGACATCAGGGTTAAGATGTTTTTTCTTAGCTCCCTGTGAGCTTTTGGACTTGAACACCATTTTCAGGTCCTGAGTTGGATTTGCATTGAACATCTCGGCTCCGGTTTTAAAGAATCTTACTAAAGGGTTAACTGTCCGGCACGCGCTTCGGGCGTGCCGAGCGTCTAGTCGGCGGCCTGGCCAACTCGGGAACAATGTAAATAGGGAATGAATGCCCTGCCCTTTAATGCAAACCTCATTATATCTGTTGTCATAGGATCCGTTTTGACCATCTGTTTGGCCGTGTGTCCATTTATGCCCATATATGGAGATATCTGTCTGTCTACGTCCATTTCATGCCCATATATGGAGATCTCTGTAGGACCCGTTTTGACCATCTGTTTGCCTGTGTCCATTTATACCCATATATGGAGTTATCTGTCTGTCTGCGTCCATTTTATGCCCATATATGGAGATCTCTGTAGGACCCGTATTGACCATCTGTTTGCCTGTGTCCATTTATGCTCATATATGGAGATATCTGTATCTGTCTGTCTGCATCCATTTCATGCCCATATATGGAGATCTCTGTATCTGATGTCTGTGTCCGTTTATGCCCATTATGGAGATCTCTGCATCTGTTAGTGCCCCCGACTACCTGCTGCGGCGGGAAACACGCGCGCTGAATTTAAAATAGGGAATGAATGCCCCACCCTTTAATGCAAACCCCATTATACCTGTTGTCATAGGACCCGTTTTGACCATCTGTTTGCCTTTGTCCACTTATACCCATATATGGAGATCTCTGCAGACACAGTACCGGTTCCGGCCCTACCCTTTAATGCAAACCCCATTATACCTGTTGTCATAGGACCCGTTTTGACCATCAGTTTGCCTTTGTCCACTTATGCCCATATATGGAGATCTCTGCAGACACAGCAACCCTACTTTACTTACAGAGCGCCCCGGAGTTCCCTGCCCCTGGGCTCCTTATTCCCCTTTATTATTTAAGTTTAGCGTGAGAGGGAACTGCCCGGGCTTATCCACATTATTCACCTGGTTCTCTTAAAGGCACAGCCCGCTAATTCCCCTGAACCCAACCGCTCTGAAGAGCACCCTGAACTTTGCTCACCTCGAAGTGAGAGGAAGAAAGACTTTAGTTTATGCCACACTCAGAGAGATTTTTAGTTGACTCATCTAGCGTATGTGATGTCAGAGCCTTTTATGAAGTGATGTCACAATGAGTCAGCGCTTGCTCCGGAACAGCCCGATGTCAGTCATCTCCGCATAAGGAGATTCCAAATCTTTTGTGCCGGATCCGAAAAACTGTGTATCAGGTCGGGTCGAGGCCTAGCTAAGAACGTAGGCAAAGGTCTGAGCTGTCTGTGTGCGAAATTTGGAGTCTGTAGCACCAACCATGTGCTTTCAGGGCTCATCCATGCGATTCGGGCCAATCAGATTCGGCGTCCATTGGCTTCAATTAGTAGTCAGGACTCCGCATATGGAGATTCCGAACCTTTCGCGTTGGTTCCGGAAAACCGCATATCGGGTCGGGTCGAGGCCTAGCTAAGATCGTAGGCAAAGGTCTGAGCTATCTGTGTGCGAAATTTGGAGTCTGTAGCACCAACCATGTGCTGTCAGGGCTCATCCATGCGATTTGGCCCAATTCGGCCTCGGCTTCAATTAGTAGTCACGATGTCCTGGTGGTCTAAATGAAAAGTCAGTGAGTGATCAGTCATTATGAAGTGTTTGGCCCTAGCTCAGACCTACTACTTTCACACCACTCTACCCAGGTCCTTGTAGTGGAAAACCTGGCACAAGTGGTAGTGATGTGTCGGTCATGAATGACCCGTTCAAATGAACGGATCTTTATGGTGAACGAGATCGAACGGGTCACCATCCAGAAAAGACCCGTTCAACCGTTCACGGCGTTCAGTTGCAAATGCGACGAGAGAGAGAGACGGTTCATTCAACGTATCTCACAAGAGAAGACAGACCCGGCCGACCGTTCCATCCCTCCTTTCCACCGTTCCTCTTTCCTTATTGGACACTGTAGTGGGCTGGAGGCGGGCTCTCCCTCAGAGAAGCAGGACTGTTTGTGTGGGGTGCTACAGTTACGGAGCAGCAGAGCGCCTTCGACCGCGAGTTGAGGCAGAGGAGTTGTGACTGATGATTGATTGACCGAGACCGACTGACTGACTGACTGCGAGTGAAAAGGGGGTATCGTTCTTTCTTTGAACGGGATGTTCTAATTACTAGCCCTAGTCTACCCTCCGAGACTGCAGACGGACCGACTGACTGACTGACTGACTGACTGACTGACTGACTGAATACTTTATTAAGTTTGCAAAAAAGCAGAGGTACAGTTCTATACAAAAGGATGCTAAAAGATAAACCATAGAAAACACTATGCGCGCATTAATCTCTCCTACAAGTAGCCTACAGTAACTCATCTCATCTCATACAATGGACCATTGAGCCAGTGTCATGTTAATTCTTTAAGTGTGAACGACTGGTAGCCTAAGGGATAATCGTTCATTCTCTGAACGGGTGAAATGTTAATTTGCGCTTTTGAGTGTTGGCCGTTTTATAATGATAGAAACGGCGTGCGGTGACGGTGTGAATGTTTTTGATTGATATGCGTGCACCAGTCGTGGAAAAAGTAGCCTACACGGATTTTTATTATTTTATGGTGCAGCCAGTGCAGGGACAAGTGACGTTATGATGTCAATACATCATCTTCGTCAGGTCACGTTCACAATATAGGCAGCAGGCAGGCCAGCCATGCAGAGTCTGTCATCTGACCGAAACAGTCAGGCAGCGAGGAGAGAGGTGTGTTTTTGACTGCTTGTGCTTGACTGATTGACTGACTGACTGAGAAGGAACTCGACTGATTATCGGTCACGGCTCTGAACGAGAATGATGTGAGTGACGACCGGTTCAACGCCGGCTCCAATACCCCCCCCCCCCGCTTCCCGAAAGTTGTGAACGACCGATTGAACGATCATGACCGAATCTTTCTTGTGAACGAACGAACGATGATTCGGTTCACGGAAATGAACGGTTTTTCCCACCACTAACAAGTGGGCGGTGTGGAGTGGTGTGGTGTTGGGCCATGTCAGTGGAAAAGGGGCTTAACTCAGCATATGAATGAGTAGCACAACTCAGCTTAAGTAAGACATGCGGTAAGTGCTGGGAGGGGAGCTGACGGTATATGGCACTCCACCTCAGCAACGCATCTCCGTGATCTAGTGCCCTGCAAAGCGAATAGACGCCCTTGTTACTTGGCTGGTACCGATACTAAGCCCCATACTTACTTTCATATTTTGCCCTTCTCTTTCTGGAATAAATTGCGGCGGTTACAGAATGTGCGTGAATCTCAAACCGGGATATGGAACACACAAAGCAGAGGCGTCAATTGGGTATGGCAAAGTATGGCAGCTGCCATACCTTGGCTACAGGGGGAAACATTTTAAATGTACTTCTTAATATAAATTCATCATGCCTGTTGCTAAGGTATGGCAACATGACTGGTGTCTTCACCAGTCATGTTCAGCTGCCATACCTTAGCTTTTGCTGAACGGACGCCACTGACACAAAGTGTGTGATGATCAATTCACTGACAGCGTCACACTGTGACATCACTCTCTCTGACATCATCAACCCCCCCCCCCCCCCCCACCCTCCAGGCACAGACACCACTGTCAGAGCACTGAACAAACGACATACCCTCGCACTGACTCATAATGTTATAAAGGAGTTTAACATCACTAATCCACTTGTATGAATGTTTGCTCAGAGCTCAAAATGCGGCAGTGACGTTTGACTTGGTGGTCTCAGTAACTAAAAGAAAGAGATAAAAGAAAATGGTGATAAAGGAAAAATAAAAGAAAGAAAGTAAATGAGGGTGTATAGAAAAAGTATGTGCATCATCCAGAAATGAAAGAAGCATACATCGATGTAAACTTCAAAGTGTTGGATGTCAAACTCCTTTTTTAGATTTATTCAATGGCAACTTACAGCTTCCACTCGGCACAGGTGGCAAAACAAATATTTTTAATCACATTCAACCAGGTGGCCCTGTTTTGGGCATGTCCTAATCCCCCCAAAAGAATATACTTTTTAAAGCAACGTTTTAAAAATACATATAGTAGGGGTGGGCGATACGGTGCTAATTATCATTGAGACGATACAATGTCTCCACGATATGCCTTTTCAGAGGTATCGTATATATCGTGATACAATTGAGGGAGCCTTGTAAAAAAATCCTGTTTAATCGTTAATACAGAGATTCATTGCAGAATTCAATTTAAACCTGGTCTAAATCAGTATTTCTCAAACTTTAAAATGTCAAGGTCTCCACTTAACTCTTAAAAATAAAACCAAATGGACCCGCAAGGGTCCATTTGGTTTTATTTGTATACTGTCAGAGTTACATACTTGTAAAGTTCAATTTACTGTAGACCTCCCAAAAGGAACCCAGAGAGTCTAGTTTTTGTCAAGTAACTTGAAAAATAACCATAAAAAACAATGTGGAAAAAGAATCGTGATAAAATCGTGTATCGTGATACAGCTTTGGAAAATATTGTGATATTGTATTTTTCCATATTGCCCACCCCTACACTGTAGTAAGAAAAGGTTTAGGGCTCCCTTTGAGTCTTTAGTTCATGTTCTAGCACATATATAACAGGAATTGAAGTCAAATGCTGTCAGATAATTGACAAGTCCACAAACAGTAGAGTATATATAGCCTATCCCTTCCAAATATAGTGTTCTTGACGCATCCTGCCAGCAAGTTAGGTGGAGAAGAGGCAAAGAAGCGGCAGAGCGGAGACGGTGCTGGTAGATCAGATTCATCTTTCCCTTTTCATTACGGCGGATTTAATTCACACACTGCCATTCATTAACCCATTCAGAACGGGTACACAATTTGTGTTTCATTATTTTATGCTTTAACTATTGAAAAATAGCAGATATACAATTTCGCAGCGCGGCACCGAGTGCCACGCTGCGAGCGCCACGCTGCGAGCTTGTAGATCTGCTATTTTTTTTTTTTATCGTGAAAATTTGAATTTTGACCCGATTCTATGAGTGTCTT
This sequence comes from Nannobrachium achirus, assembly GCF_963921795.1. NCBI lineage: Eukaryota > Metazoa > Chordata > Actinopteri > Myctophiformes > Myctophidae > Nannobrachium > Nannobrachium achirus. The sequence continues at coordinate 23,066,337 of NC_137814.1, read as the reverse complement.
TTGAATCCTTCTAAGATTTTTTGAAAAACCTATGTTTCTATATGTCAGCAATCTGGCTATAGCCATCGTCAAAGAAAAGGTCCTTTTCACTTAAATGGAGCTCAGTTAGTCTGTTCTTGAGAGACTACTATGTCAGTGGTTCTCAAACCTTTTCATGTGAAGGACCCCCAAAATGATATGTATTTGTCCACGGACCCCCATCTCAAAATATCTAGTTCCAGGGACCACCCAGAAGCAAAATTTGAGTTACAAACGTTCGCTTTGAAAATACATATATTCAAAGATTTGCACACATTTTCACGACTTTAAAAAAAAATAGCAGATCTACAAGCTAGCAGCGCGCTGTGAGCTTGTATATCTGCTATTTTTCACTGGTTAAAGCAGTCAATAATTCTAGGCCTAAATGGGTTAAATTAATTTATCAATGGTTGAGCGTGCCCGGCCCGTCTCCGCGTGCCCTTAGCGTTTCTTATTATAGCGTGGTGGGGGTCTGTGGCCTCGGCTCATCTGTTGTATTTGCTCGGTGGCTCGCCGAGGACCTCCGGTACCACAGACACAATCGCACCTCATTAACATTTCAGGTGACGAGTCCGTCACAGCCTTAATTAACAATTCATGAACGCAGTTTATAGCTATATTAACATTTTACAGCCGATAAATCAGCCGTCCCCAGCCCGCTATTTGCGTGTCTCACTGTGCGCGCGCAGTGCTCGTGCGCACACGTAACTGTGTACCCACCAATGAGAATGAGGAAATCTACACACGCACGTTTGTGCGTGCCTGCTTGCACGCGTGTGTATGAAATGCACATGCACCTCCATGACCAGATGGGCTTGGCCAGTAACTTCGTCTCTGACCATGACATTTGTCTGAACTTTCCTTTAATCTTGTGTTCTATTTGCGGCCTCATATTGAATCACATTCATTACAGTTTTTGCTCAAGGAAACACGAAAAAGCTCCTCTGCAGCCAGACATCAAAGAAGGTCATTCAAAGTGTCTTTATACAAATTAATACTAACTTTGATCAATCAGAGTGAGTGCCAACATATAAGTCGGGCTTGGCAGGCAATCATGCGTGACGCATGATGGAAGCGTCCACTAATTGGCGCGCTGTGGTTAATTACTTTTCTATTGCAAAGCACAGATATGCTGTAATAACAGCAACACTGTGTCGAGTCGATGATCAATGACCTATGTAGGCCTGTTTGGTCTCCCTTGGAGCCCAGACAAGATTGAAGAGAGGAGAGGAGAGGAGAGGAGAGGAGAGGAGAGGAGAGGAGAGGAGAGGAGAGGAGAGGAGAGGAGAGAACAGTGAATCAATGGAAGACAATCTAGTACTATGTGTAAGACATCATTCTCTTCAGCACAGCACCAACATTTACACATTAGCTTCCTGTGCTCCAAACAAACAAGGCACTGTGAGTGGGTGTAGCAAAACAGCTTGCAAACAAGTGCCGCTGCAGCCAGAGTCCAATTTGATACTGCCATGGTGCCACCCAATGTGTGCGCTCGTGCGCGCTTGTGTGTGTGTGTGTGTGTGTGTGTGTGTGTGTGTGTGTGTGTGTGTGTGTGTGTGTGTGTGTGTGTGTGTGTGTGTGTGTGTGTGTGTGTGTGTGTGTGTGTGTGTGTGTGTGTGTGTGTGTGGGGCGTGTGTGTGACTGTACATATAACCATGCTGTCTGTCTGAGCCTGTGATCCAGCATCGAGGGAGAACAGGGATTCGGGAAGCTTTGCCATGATGGGATACACTGTAGGATACACTGTGTAGCCTGAACACCCAGCAGTATAGCTGGAATGTTACGCCAGAGACCCCCAGACTCAGGGACGTGCAGAGAATGTTAGGGAGGCAGGGGATAACATTTTCTGAAAGGGCCTTGTGGTGAAAATATTGAAAATAGCAGACCTCCAAGCTCACAACGCGTCGCAGAGCGACGCGTTGTGAGCTTGAAGGTCGGCTATTTTTCGGTACTTCATAACACACTAAACTAAGCATAAAAAAAGGCAATACTGGAGATGTGTGGATTTCTGGACAGAGAGGGCAATTCTTTCAACATAAGATGCTGCATTAAAGTTCAGGAGGGTTTGGACAAGGCAGTTCTCTTGAATGCTGCCTTCGGGTATGGCATGGAAAGAGGGCATTTGCATTTCTTTTACCATGGTAAAAACTGCATTCATGGTCTGGAGAGGGCACTTTTTACAGACGGATAAAAGGGCAGGGGCTCAAGCCCCCATTGATGTCTATGTGTGCACGGGCCTGCCCAGACTGAAAGACCTGTTGACGTTCCGTTCAATTTGCCTCAAAACTCTACCGCCCCGCCAAGGAAATCTGATTCCCAGAAAAGGGTTTACAGTGCAGAATTGCATCAGTGTCAGCAGGGAGAGTGAAATTGGTGATCAAAACACCAAGTCTCATATATTTTCTCCTATTGTGTGTGTGTGTGTGTGTGTGTGTGTGTGTGTGTGTGTGTGTGTGCGCGTGGAGCAGTCGACGTTTAGTTAATAAAATAAGGCCAACATTGAATTACTTTCCTGGTTCAAGGACCATTGGCGGTCCCTTGACCCCGCAGTGAGGAGCTCTTGTGTAGGCAGTACAAAAGGAGACCAGCTGGTGAGTCACCCAGTCTAAGGGTATAGCAGCACCATGCTACTTACTGGTGTACGTTGCATAGCACACGCTTGCCAAATGAAAGACATCTCTGCCGCACTGTTGACTCTCCGACTGACACACTCATCTGTGCATAGTAAAACCGCGGGTGTTTATTTAACTCTGAGAGTGTAAATATATTGTGAGCAAAAAGCACCCGTAAAGGGTCCATTTAGTATGCATGTGCGTTAAATGAACACTGGAGATTTTACTGTGTGGCACATGCAGCAACGCTAATGTGCAGAGTTGGGTTTGTGAGGCATGCAGATGCGAGCACTCCCATGCCCACCCCAAAATCCATACACGTAATGGAATCACATCTTAAATTAGGCGTGGTTAAATTTGATTTGTGTTTTGCGCGTGTGCGCGCGCGTGTATGTGTGTGTGCGTGTGTGCGTGCCTGCGTGCGTGCGTGCGTGTGTGTGTGTGCGTGCCTGCGTGCATGTGAGAGAGAGAGACAGAGAGAGAAAGAGAAGGGAGAACATTCCAGGACATGCTATAATATTATGTGTCAGAAGTGTTTTTCTGGTATTACAGTCACAAAGAGCTGCGGTCCTTCATAAACTAAAGCCTTTGTCAGGGTTGTTGCTAAGTGACAGTCCTGCATGTTCCCACACCCTGCAGGTGCATCAGCAGTTTTTTTTATCATAAGTAAAGACCAAGGTCACACGTCAAGGACATCAACGGGAGCAGCATACGCAGGTATAATAGCTACCACAAGCTCCACCGCCAGGGTGAGGTCTCGCAAGGGCTTGTCACGATATGACATTTTACATGACGATTAATTGTCACTCAAATAATTGGCGATTAACGATTTAATTGTGTATTTGTCGTTGATAATTACATTTCTGTTTGGCTTTTAGGCCTTGAAGTTGCATATGGTAGATATGACACATAACCTAAATATTCAAATACATTACCGACATATTTGATAACTTACTACTTAAAAAATAACATTGGTAGTGGGAATAGCCGATCTACAAGCTCACAACGCGGATCGGCTATTTCCACTATTTCTGACATTTTTCAACATTCACGATTATGACGATTATGACAAAATAATTGCGATAATGTCAAATAATCACAATTAGACGATTATGTAATAATTGTGACAGCCCTAGGTCTCGCCTTGCAAAATGTGACTGTCTCAAATCACCAAATCCAATCAACAACATGTACGTGGAGCTACCATGGTAACTTCATAACTATGGATCAAGGGATTGCACACAAGAAAATAGTACATGAACTCTGAATGCAGCAAATATAGCCTTAGTGTGTTTTGAAACAGAATGATATGGCTGGTGTTCCTTTAGTGCATGACTTGCCGTACCTACTACCAGTTATGCATACATGTAAATGCAATAATGAAGTGTGCAGATTCAATGGAGGCCATCAGAGACGTTCTGCTTCATTCTGCAGCTATCTATAGTACTGCTGCAGAAATGTATTAATTTAGTGTTATAGAACATTGAAATACAGTAACACAAAACTAGAATGTATTCCAGCTAAACTTACCAGCAGTAGGCTGTCACGGCATGCAGTGACAGGCGAAACCTGCACACAATCGCTGTAGATCTGCATGAAGTTAATTTCTATTTTTAGCCTGACTATAGGAAGAGACATAGAGAGACACAATAGAGATGAACTATTCATGATGAGATGGGTGCCCTCTCGCCAGTGATATCAACAATGCAAA